>NC_052149.1:230733636-230820282 GCF_902713615.1 Scyliorhinus canicula | reverse complement strand
GCCCTTTACGAAACCCGTCTGGTCCTCATGGATTACCCCTGGCACACAATCCTCTATTCTGGTTGCCAGGACCTTTGCCAACAGTTTGGCATCTACATTCAAGAGGGAGATAGGCCTGTAGGACCCGCACTGTACAGGGTCTTTGTCCCGCTTCAGGATCAAGGAGATCAGGGCCTGTGACATTGTCGGGGGCAGAGCCCCCCCCTCTCGCGCCTCATTGAAGGCTCGCACCAGCACTGGACCCACCAAGTCCACATACTTCTTATAAAATTCCACCGGGAACCCATCCGGCCCAGGCGCCTTCCCCGCCTGCATCTGGCCTATCCCTTTAACTAGTTCCTGCAGCTCTATCGGCGCCCCCAGCCCCTCCACCCGTTCCTCCTGGACCTTTGGGAACCTCAATCTATCGAGGAAGTTCTCCATTCCCCCCCTCCTCCTGGGCGGTTCAGACCGGTACAATTCCCTGTAGAAATCCCTGAAGACCCCGTTCACCTCTTGCCCCTTCTGCACTACGTTCCCTCCCTTCTCTCTCACTCCCCCAATCTCTCTGGCTGCATCTCGCTTGCGCAGCTGGTGTGCTAGCATCCTGCTCGCCTTTTCCCTGTACTCATAGACCGCACCCTGTGCCCTTCTCCATTGCGTCTCCGCCTTCCTAGTGGTCAGTAGGTCAAACTGGGCCTGTAAACTGCGCCGCTCCCTCAACAGCCCCTCCTCTGGTGTCTCCGCATATCTCCTGTCCACTTCTATAAGTTCCCCCCACCAGTCTCTCCCTCTCCTGCCTCTCCTTCCTTTCTCTGTGTGCCCTTATGGAGATCAGCTCTCCTCTGATCACTGCTTTCAGGGCCTCCCAGACTACCCCCACCTTCACCTTGCCCGTGTCGTTCGTGCCCAGATATCTCTCAATGCCCTTCCGGACCCTTCCGCACACCTCATCGTCCGCCAGCAGCCCCACATCCAGGCGCCACAACGGGCGCTGGTCCCGTGCTTCCCCCAGTTCTACCTCTACCCAGTGTGGTGCATGGTCCGAAATCGCAATGGCCGAGTACTCCGTGTCCTGCACTCTCGAAATCAGCCCCCTGCTCAGTACAAAAAAGTCTATTCTGTAGTACACCCTGTGGACGTGGGAGAAAAAAGAATACTCCCTCGCCCTTGGCCTGCCAAATCTCCAAGGGTCTACCCCCCCCATCTGCTCCATGAACCCCCTTAGCACCTCCGCCGCTGCCGGCCTCCTATTCGTCCTGGAACTCGATCTGTCCAGCCCAGGGTCGAGCACTGTGTTGAAGTCCCCCCCCATGATCAGGCCTCCTGCCTCCAGACCCGGAATGAGGCCCAACAGGCGCCTCATAAAACCCGCGTCATCCCAATTCGGGGCATATACATTTACCAGCACCACATTCTCTCCCTGCAGCCTACCCTTCACCATCACGTACCTACCCTCCTTATCTGCTACCACCTGCGCCGCCACGAACGACACCCTCTTTCCCACCAAAATCGCCACCCCCCGGTTCTTTGCGTCCAAGCCTGAGTGGAACACCTGTCCCACCCACCCCCTTCTCAGGCGCACCTGGTCTACTACTCTCAAGTGAGTCTCCTGCAACATTGCCACATCCGCCTGCAGTCCCTTTAGGTGTGAAAAAACCCTTGATCTCTTGACCGGTCCGTTCAGCCCCCTCACATTCCAAGTAATCAACCGGGTCGCGGAGCGACCCGTCCCTTTCCCCTGTCTATTAGCCATGTTCTGTCCCCTGTTCGCCCCGGGTCGACCCTCCCCTTCTGACCCGTTCCCCATGGCGATGACCCCCCCCCCCCTCTCTCCTCCCGTTCTTCCCTTCCCGTCCTCAGCCTTTCCAGCAGCAACCCGGTATCCCCCCCTAACCCCCCTCCCCCCCCCCCCCCCCCCCTGGCTAGGACCCCTCCTAGCCGCAGTGTCTCCACCATCGTACTCCCGAGAGTCAGCTGGTTTTCGCTGACCCGGCTACCCCTGCCACACTCCGACTCCTCCCGATGTGGGGGGGGAGGGGCCTCCCCCCCCCCCCTTGCCATCCCTCTCTGACCCCGCTTCAGCGCGAGAAAAGCCGCCATTGCTGGCCACACCCCACTCTTCTCTCCTCCCCCTTCCTCCGTCCCGCGCGCGGGAAACAGGGGAGAGCCCGCGCTTTCGCCCGGCCACACCCTACCCCGCCATCTTCGATTCCACCCCCGTCCCCATCCACACCGATAACAAAGCCCCCTTAAAACGAGAGGAAGAAAAAAGAGAAAAAGAAAACACGCATAACCCACTTGCTCCCCCCCCCGTCCCGCCTCCCCAACTTAACAATATAACAATATAAATAACAAATCGCAAATAAATACATAAATACATAACTATGCCTGCATAACTAAATAACTAAATAACTACCCAATAATAACGTACTTAACCAACAGTAACCATAACCCTTAAAGAACAGATCAAAAAACAGTTAAAAAAAGCCCCCCCTACAACAACAATAATTAAGGGAAGTTGGCAACGGGAAGAGACACACAAAAAGGAACAAAGAAACCCCCCATAACACAAGTTTCAAAGAAACCAAACGATCCATCAACTTTAACCAAGTTCCGACCTGGCCTAAGAAAGACATGGGCCACTTGATCAGTCAAGGGTACTCGGGCGGCCTCGACCGCCGGCGTTCCCAAGTTCTAGTTCAGGTCCAGCTTTTCCTCCCGAACAAAAGTCCATGCCTCCTCTGGGGTCTCAAAGTAATGGTGCTGGTCCTTGTAGGTGACCCACAAGCGCGCTGGCTGCAGCATTCCAAACTTGATCCTTTTTGCGTGCAGCACCGCCTTCGTTCGGTTAAACCGGGCCCGCCGCTTTGCCACCTCCGCACTCCAGTCCTGATATATCCGCACCGTCGAATTCTCCCATTTGCTGCTTTTCTCCCTCTTGGCCCACCTCAGCACTTTCTCCCGATCGCAGAGACGCTGGAACCGCACCAGCACCGCCCTCGGGGGCTCGTTTGCCCTAGGCCGCCTAGCCATGACCCGATATGCTTCTTCCAGCTCCAGGGGCGATGGACCGGCCCCCTCTCCCATCAGGGAGCTCAACATCTCCGCTACATATTTCGGGAGATCAGGCCCCTCCAGGCCTTCTGCTAGGCCCAGGATCCTCAAGTTCTTCCGCCTCATTCGCGTGTCCAGCTCCTCAAAGCGGCTCTGCCATTTCAGGTGGAGTGCCTCGTGCACCTCCACCTTTCCCACGAGGACCGTGGCTTCCTCCTCCCTCACCGCCATCTCCTGCTGCAGCTCTCTTATCGACGCCTCTTGGGTCGCCTGGGCCCCCATCAGCCTTGTGGTCGTCGCGTTCATGGACTCTAAGAGTTCCACTTTCAGCTCCGTAAAACACCGGAGGAGAGCGGCCTGCTGCTCCTCCGCCCATTTTCTCCAATCTTCTAGTGCGCCACCGGCCGCCATTTTGGTCCTCTTCCCCCGCTTTTTTTGGGGCGCTGCTGCCGCTTTTTTTGTCGCCCCTCTCCGAGTACCGACCATAAAGTTGGTCTCACTCTCCTCAGGGAGCCTTCCCCCACCGGGATTCGTCTTTACAGTACCGTCGGGGCCCTCCAATCGGCCCTTAAACACCTTTGTCGCAGGAGCTGCCAAATGTGCGACTTAGCTGGTCATAGCCGCAACCGGAAGTTCCGATTTTATTGAACTCTTAACTATCATACATGCTTTAACTGTGGGTTGACACTATGCTGAGTTAACTGGAGACCTGAGGCTAACCTGACCAGACTATCTGACTACCACATGGTGTTTGTTCTAGTTGTTGCTCATGAGCTCTGACTTTCTCAGAGGCTGCATCCCAAGAGAGCGGGAAAACTAGTGCCCTCTGGCTTTATAGTGGCCGTGTCCTGTCTGGTGATTGGCTGCTGTGTTCTGTGTGCTCACTGGTCATCCTCTGTGTCAATCAATGTCTGTCTGTGCACCATCATATACTTGTGTGTATATTATGACACGCGGTATTGACAAAGATCGGATTTTCGCCTGCTTTGCGCTCCAGCGTGGAATTCAAAATGGCGGCGGTGGCCTGCTGCTGAGGGTGAGTTTTTATTGTGCTGCAGAGCCGCAAGGCACCCGATTTATTTTTCCCTAAAGAATTCCTTTTCGAACATTCTGGATTCGTGAACTTCGATGTGGCTAAGAGAGTAAATACCTGCAGTGTAACTTGCCAAGTTCAGCAAACATGTGGGGGTGTTGATGTTGGTCATGAAAGTTGGGCAATCAAGTAGCTGCTTTGTCTTGGGTGATGCTTTGAGTTTACTGAGCGTTGCTATAGCTGCATTCCTTCAGGTACGGAGAGCATTGCATCGCACGGCTACGGGCATTATCGCAATGTTTAAAAAAAATCTTTCTTAGGATTTGGGCATTTGTTGCCCATCCTTAATCGGCCCTTGAAATAAGCGATTTGTTCTGGCATTTCAGAGGGCAGTTAACAGTCAGCTCCTGTGGTAGTCACCACTAGCTGTATTATATGTATTACGGTAAAACACGTATACTAGAGGTACATGGGTAAATCCCTGCCTGCTGGCTCCGCCCAGTAGGTGGGGTATAAATGTGTGTGCTCGCTGGAGCTGCTCCCATTCTGGTAGCAGCTGCAGGAGGCAGCACATCTTTGCTCAATAAAGCCTCGGTTATTCCACTACTCTCGTCTTTGTGGTAATTGATAGTGCATCAATTTATTGAGCAAAGATTTTTAAAACGATGGATCTTCGCATCAAACCTGATCGCCTGCAGCTGAGCCCTCCAGCAGCCAACGCTACGTCTGCTTTTGACCACTGGCTAGCCTGCTTTGAAAGCTACCTCCGAACATCCGCTGCGGAACCCTCGGACGCACAGAAGCTCCAAGTCCTTTATTCACAGTTGAGCCCTGACATGTTTCCTCTCATCTGGGATGCGCCCACATCCTCCGAAGCAATGGAGCTCCTGAAGGGAGTGCCCCGTGGGCGCCCCGTGGGTGCCGCCATCTCCACCGCCGTTTTGGACAGCGCCTCAGGACCCCTGCTCGCCTGGAAGCTCATCTGGCCGATCATCGCCTGCCGCTACCTCCACCACCACTGACCAGCCCAGAGCCTCCCAGCATCTGCCGCAGCTCGCCTCGATCACCCTGGGCCAATCCCGGCCCTACAACCTTGCGACCGCAACGACAACCGTGAAAATCGATGGGCACGAGACCTCCTGCCTTTTTGACTCCGGGAGCACAGAGAGCCTCATCCACCCCACGACAGCAAGGCGCTGCTCCCTCGCGGCACACCCCGTCACCCAGAAGATCTCCCTGGCCTCCGGATCCCATTCTGTGGAAATCCGGGGGTACTGCATTGTGACCCTCACCTTCCAAGGCGTAGAGTTTAGCAACTTCCGGCTCTACGTCCTCCCCCACCTCTGCATTGCCCTGTTACTCAGCCTGGACTTTCAGTGCTACCTCCAAATCCTAACCTTAAACTTCGGCGGACCCCTACACCCCCTCACCGTATGCGGCCTCGCGACCCTTAAGGTCGATCCACTTTCCTTGTTTGCGAACCTCACCCTGGATTGCAAACCAGTTGCCACCAGGAGCAGACGGTAAAGTGCCCAGGTCAGGACCTTCATCAGGTCGGAGGTCCAATGGCTTCTGTGGGAAGGGGTCATTGAGGCCAGCAACAGCCCCTGGAGAGCCCAAGTGGTAGTAGTAAAGACTGGGGAGAAGCACAGGAATGGTCATTGACTACAGTCAGACCATCAATCGGTATACGCAGCTTGACGCATACCCCCTCCCACACATATCTGATATGGTCAGTCAGATTGCGCAATATCGGGTCTTTTCCACAGTGAATCTGAAATCTGCCAACCACCAGCTCCCCATCCGCCCGGAGGACCGCCAATACACTGCGTTTGAAGCAGATGGTCGCCTCTATCACTTCGGCGTCACTAATGTGGTCTCGGCCTTCCAACGTGAGGTGGACCGAATGGTTGACCGGTACGGACTGCAGGCCACCTTCCCGTACCTAGACAACCTCACCATCTGCGGCCACGATCAGCAGGACCATGACGCTAACCTACTAAAATTCCTCCAGACCGCCAAACTCCTTAACCTCACATAGAATAAGGAGAAATGCGTGTTCCGCACCAACCGCTTAGCAATCCTTAGCTATGTTGTGGAAAATGGAGTTCTAGGGCCTGACCCCGACCGCATGCACCCCCACTCATGGAACTCCCCCTCCCCCACTGCCCCAAGGCCCTGAAACGATGCCTGGGGTTTTCTCCTACTATGCCCATTGGGTCCCTAACTATACGGACAAGGCCCGCCCACTCATTCAGTCCACAGTTTTTCCCCTGACAGCCAAGGCCCGCCAGGCCTTCAACCATCAAGGCAGACATCGCCAAAGCCACGATGCACGCGGTCGACGAGTCCCTCCTCTTCCAGGTCGAGAGCGATGCATCGGACGTAGCTCTGGCCGCAACTCTCAACCAGCCGGGCAGGCCCGTGGCCTTCTTTTCCCGCAGCCCCCATGCCTCCGAAATTCGGCACTCCTCTGTCGAAAAGGAGGCCCAAGCCATTGTGGAAGCTGTGCGGCATTGGAGGCATTACCTGGCCGGCAGGAAATTCACTCTCCTCACTGACCAATGATCGGTTGCCTTCATGTTCAATAATACACAGCAGGGCAAGATCAAAAAAGATAAGATCTTGAAGTAGAGGATCGAGCTCCCCACCTATAATTACGAGATTTTGTCTCGCCCCGGGAAGTTCAATGAGCCCCATGATGCCCTATCCGCGGTACATGTACCAGCGCACAAGTGGACCAACTCCGGGCTCTCCACTATGACCTCTGCCACCCGGGGGTCACCCATTTCTTCCATTTCATCAAGGCCCGCAACCTGCCCTACTCCATTGAGGAGGTCAGGGCTGTCACCAGAGACTGCCAGGTCTGCACGGAGTGCAAGCCGCACTTCTCCCGGCCAGATCAAGCGCACCTGGTGAAGGCCTCCCGCCCCTTTAAGCGCCTTAGCATGGACTTCAAAGGGCCTCTCCCCTCCACCTACCGCAACACGTATTTTCTGAACGTGGTCGATGAGTATTCCCGGTTCCCTTTCGCGATCCCATGCCCCGATATGACTTCTGCCACGGTCATTAAAGCCCTCCACAGCATTTTCACACTGTTCGGTTTCCCCACCTACGTCCACAGCGATTGGGGATCCTCCTTTATGAGCTCTGAGCTGCGTCAGTTCCTGCTCAGCAAGGGCATTGCCTAGAGCAGGACGACCAGCTACAACCCACGGGGAAACGGGCCGGTGGAGAGGGAGAACAGGATGGTCTGGAAGGCCGTCCTGCTGGCCCTGCGGTCTAAAACTCCCCAGGTCTCCCGCTGGCAGGAGATCCTCCCCGACGAGCTCCACTCCATCCGATCGCTCCTCTGCACCACGACTAACGAAACCCCCCCATGAACGTCTCTTTGCATTCCCCAGGAAGTCCACCTCCGGGGACTCGCTCCCAACATGGCTGGCAGTTCCTGGACCCGTCCTCCTTCGCAAGCATGTGCGGACCCATAAGTCCGACACTTTGGTCGAAAGGGTCCGCCCCCTAGACGCGAACCCACAGTACGCCTACGTGGCACACCCCGGCGGGCGCCAGGACACAGTCTCCATCCGAGACCCGGCACCCGCTGGATCCCTACCCACGGCCCCCGACCCGACACCCCCCCCCCCCACCCTCTGTTGCCTCATTCACCCCTGCGCCACTCACCCTCCCTCCAGCGAACCTCACCGCAGCCCCCGCCCCAGGAGCATTTGTCCTCCCACTGGTTCCACTCAGGGGTGACGAAGACGAGGACAACACGCTCCCGGAGTCACAGGTGACCAAGTCGGTGCCCACATCACCACCGGGACTGGGGCGATCGCAGAGGAGGGTCAAGGGCCCCCGACAGACTGAACTTGTAATTTTTTTCCCCACCCCCGCCAGGCTCTTTTTTTAACAGGGGGTGAAAGTGGTAGTCACCATTAGCAGTATTATATGTATTACGGTAAGACACATATACTAGAGGTACATGGGTAAATCCCTGCCTGCTGGCTCCGCCCACTAGACGGCGTATAAATGTGTGTGCTCGCCAGTGCTGCAGCCATTCTGGTTCCAGCTACAGGAGGCACAACATCTTTACTCAATGAAGCCTCGATTATTCTACTACTCTCGTCTTTGTGGTAATTGATAGTGCATCAGCTCCATTGCTGTGAGTCGGGAGGCACATTTCCTTCCCTGAAGGTACGTTAGTGAAGCCGATGGGTTTTTAATGACAATTGACAACGGCTTCATGCTCATTGTTAGATTTTTATTGGACTCAAATTTAACCATCTGTCCCGGGCCTCTGGATTACTAGCCCAGTGACAATTCCACGAGGCCATTGCTTCTCCATTATGGGCTAACAACAGTCTGTGTGCTAATTAATACAGAACATCTGAAGAAATTGCTTGAAATTCATCTGACTCGTGCGTTAACAAATAGAATAATTAGCAACAGTGCCAACATGACGTCCAGTCACTTACGGTCAATATGAGAGCAGTTGTAGCAAGAGTAGCTGACTTTCTCAATCTGTGTCTTTTCGAGCATTTCACACTTTTAATGTTTGCTGATGTTGCTACTATTCTATTTAATTGCAAATAAAAATAGGAGCTGTTTTAGTTTCTAAGCCTCAGAGTGAGCGTTGTAATTCAGGATCCCAAACCGATGGAGTTTGAGTGTGGAAATGAGCAAATCTGATTCGCAGTCCATGGGGAGGATAGCGAACCTGGGGTTGTTTACCGTCGATCAGCGAGGTATATCCTGTCCAATTCTTAGAAAACGCTATTTAAGGAAGCTGTTAAAGCCTTGCCAAGAATGCAGGGGAGATTTACCAGAATCATTTCATTAACTTATTGAATTTAACCTGCCCTGGCCTGTTTCTTAATATCTATCACTTCCAAGAGAGTTTGGAAAGAGAAGGAACTTGCATTTCTCTGGCCCCTTTCACAACCTCAGTGTGACATTTTAGAAATGGTCAGCATGTAAAGAGTTAATGTCATGTTACAATTAGCCACTAGATGGAGCTAGGGACAGTACTATAAAAGGCACTGACTCTTAGGCTTCTTGGAGAAAGTGCAGTAGAGGACAGGAGACTGGAGTAAAGTGCATAGGAGATCCAGAGAGGACAGAATACTGTTACAGTTAGAATATAGAGATGGTGTTAGTTGAGTGTCATTTACTATATTGTTTACTATCGGAATAAGTGTCGAACTTTATTTAAGTAGCGTAAATAAATTATCATTGTTGACAAATTTAGCTTCAAGTGTCTTTGTGAACACTATGCCTTCCATCCTGACAACAGAATCACAAAGAACACCACATTCAGGGCGTCCGAAAGTGCCTTACATCCAATTAAGCACTTTTTTTAAAGTCAGTGTAGAAGGAGGCCTTTTGGCCCATCGTGTTTGCACCACCTGGTACCACTCTCCCGTCTTCTCCCCGTAACACTGCACTTTACTTTAAACCTGTGCCCTCTCGACCGCGATCCTTTCTTGAGTAGGAAAAGCGTCCCAGCTTTCCCAATCTACTGTCAAAGCTGACCTTCTTCATCCCTGGATTCATTCCCGTGAATCTTGTCCGCACTCTCTCCACGCATTCACATCTTTTCTAAAATGCAACGCCCACAACTGGACACAATACCCCAGCTGAGGCCAAACCAGTGACTTATGCAAATTTAACATCATGTCCTCGCTCTTGTGCTCTGTGCCCCGAATAATAAAGCACGGGATACTGCATGCTTAACCTGTCACAATGATCGGACTTGTGCAGGAATGATATTAACCTGTAATTTCAGTGGCTGACCAAACATGAAATGAAATGAAATGAAAATCGCTTATTGTCACGAGTAGGCTTCAACTGAAGTTACTGTGGAAAGCTCCTAGTCGCCACATTCCGGCGCCTGTCCGGGGAGGCTGGTACGGGACATATATTGAACAGTTTAAACAGGACTTTTTGAAGGCAAGAGAAGACACTGAAGATGGCTGCCACATGTCACCTGATGTATAGCAATGCAAGTGACCAATTCAGGGGCAGCACGGTAGCACAGTGCTTAGCACAATTGCTTCACAGCTCCAGGGTCTCAGGTTCGATTCCCGGCTTGGGTCGCTGTCTGTGCGGAGTCTGCACATTCTCCCCGTGTGTGTATGCGTGGGTTTCCTCCGGGTGCTCGGGTTTCCACCCACAGTCCAAAGATGTACAGGTTAGGTGGATTGGCCATGCTAAATTGCCCTTAGTCCAAAATTGCCTTTAGTGTTGGGTGGGGTTACTGGGTCATGGGGATAGGGTAGGGGTGTGGGCTTGGGTAGGGTGCTCTTTCAAAGAGCCGGTGCAGTCTCGATGGGCTGAATGGCCTCCTTCTGCACTGTAAATTCTATGAAATGAAAGTTCTAATGTGACATACAACTCGGACATGCTACATGTCATTTTCTGGAATTTCACACTGGAGGGTGTCAAGAGTCACTTTAAAGGACCTACTGAAACGTACTGAGCACAGCATGTACTTTTCTATAAAACTAGGTGCAGCACGGAGGCGCAGTGGTTAGCACTGCTGCCTCATGGCGCCGAGGACCAGATTCAATCCCGGCCCCGGGTCACTGTCCATGTGGAGTTTGCACATTGTCCCCGTGTCTGCGTGGGTCTCACCCCCACAACCCAAAAAGATGTGCCGGGTAGGTGGATTGGCCATGCTAAATTGCCCCTTAATTGGGTACTCTAAATTTAAAAAAAAACACATTTCTCTCAAACTACCTCTCCAGCAGACATAAAAGGCCAGCTGGGACAATAGGCCAGCTGGGACAATAGTTACTTGGAGCTGTGTCTCCCCAACTCATCAAAATGGGCAATGAATCATTCAGGGGTTATTGGCTGGGGAATTCCAGAATGTTCTCACCTCCTTTTGACATGAAACATAAACAACCATCAGTTCAGACATCAGATAAGCAAAACACTTCTCAAATTATTCTGGGAAGAGAGAGATCATGTGACTGGAGTAACCATTTTGAAATCTCTTTATGACAGCATGCAGGGGCAGCACAGTGGCGCAGTGGGTTAGCCCTGCAGCCTCACGGCGCATAGGCCACAGGTTCGATCCTGGCTCTGGGTCACTGTCCATGTGGAGTTTGCACATTCTCCCCGTGTCTGCGTGGCTTTCACCCCCACAACCCAAAGATGTGCAGGGTAGGTGGATTGGCCACGCTAAATTGCCCCTTAATTAGAAAAATGAATTGGGTAACCTAATTTTAAAAAAAATAACAGCATGCAAACTGCAAACAGTGTTGAGAAGTCTAGAAAATCTGTCTGTGGAGCAATAGGAAGTTCCATTTGCTCTCCTCCCAAGTTCAGGACATATCTATTACATTTTAAACATCCGACACAGAGATTAATTTTCCATCAAAAGGAACCTCGGGTACAAAACTCATTGACTTCTGGAAGAGGCAGATTATGGATTTTGTTTTTAATTGTCTCCGGCAATTGCAGTTAATGGGGTTTCAACTCAAATCTTGGAACCTAAAGGAACATGGAAAAATCTCTGCCGCAGCCACATTGACACAACCATGGATTCATAAGCAGTGAACTCTCCATTTCTCTGTCTTTCAGCATTGAACTTCAATTTGGTTCAGAACGTAAATACCAAGAGCAGAACTTGCAAAGTTCAGCAAACTTGTGAGTGTGTTGATGTTGTTCATGAGGGTTCGAGAGGCGTGGGTTTATCTTTTGAAATATTTTACTATCTTTATTTTACTATCTTTACCTGGGCGGGTTTTTAACTCGACCAACTAAAGAACAGAGGCCAGGGCAGGCCAGATAAAACCAGCACCCAACAGCAGCCAGCCAGGGGCGCACGCTGTCATGGAGGGTCGAGGCCTGGCTGTCGTGTTAGGTGCACTGGTCTAACACTGGCTGCAACTGGATGCAGCTTAGATCAGAAAGATACTCCAGACTTTGAAGTTCAATCAGGTTTATTGAACTAATAGCACAGTTAGCACAGTTCTCTGTGAGTTCGACTCTCTGCTAACCTAAGTGTGTTTACTCTGTCTGACTGAACCAGACTAGCTCTTAGCCACGTGGTGGAGGTGTGAGATTGTAACAACTCCCTTGACCGACTCTCTAGACGTTCATCAGTGGAAAGAGGTGGAGTGTGAATGCCTTGTGTCTTTTATAGTCAGATCCCACCCCTGAGTGTCCTGCCTGCTTATTGGTCATGTCCTGTTCTCTGTGTCCATTAGCTGCTTGTCTGTATATCATTATGTGTGTATCTGCATATCATGACACATGCCACCCGAGCGAGAGGTAAGCAGTTGGAAGATGCGAGGGCCAGGCAAGCACCAGCTTCATGGTTTCCGGAGAGGAGCGTCTAGCGGGGGCGGCACGACCAGAGCCAGAGGCTAGGGCTGAGAGTGAGAGGGCTGGGTGGCAACAGGACCATCGAGGGTGAGAGCAGAGGCCAGGGCAGATAGCCAGCAGCCAAGCAGTCAATTAGCCACCACTATCTCACCTGCGAGCTTAGGAGGTCAAGGGGAGCAGCTGCAGGAGCGAGTCAGCCTCTGACCAGGGCTGAGGAGGGCCAAGAAGCTCTTTCTGAAAACTCACATTCATTGAAATCAAGACAGACCAGTCAATATGAAGAGACACTATGAATCTGGAAGTCACAAACGCAGGAATTTGAGGGCAGGAGGACGAAGCTCGGTAAAAAGTCAGTTTGACACTTTCCTTTAAAAGGTTTGAAGTATTAGGGACAGCACGGTAGCACAGTGGTTAGCAGTTGCTTCACAGCTCCAGTGTCCCAGGTTCAATCCGGCTTGGTTCACTGTCTGTGCGGAGTCTGCATGTTCTCCCCGTGTCTGCGTGGGTTTCCTCCGGGTGCTCCGGTTTCCTCCCACAGTCCAAAGATCTGCAGGTTAGGTGGATTGGCCATGCTAAATTACCCTTAATATCCAAAAAAAAGGTTAGGTGGAGTTATTGGGTTACGGGGATAGGGTGGAGGCATGGGCTTAATTAAAGTGCCCTTTCCAAGGGCCGGTGCAGACTCGATGGGCCGAATGGCCTCCTTCTGCCCTGTAAATTCTATGATTCTATTAAGTAGTGCCCAAACTGCACAGTCATTCTCAACAACAACATCCACAAAAAGTTTTGGTGGCTTCTCTGATGACTTCAACCTTTTGATTTCCGGAGACAAGGCATCTCCTGAAAAAGCTGAAGAAGATGCAGACTTTGAAATGGGAATGGAACTACAAGATACTGCTCAAGGTCATTGTTTGTCTGCTGCTGTGGTGAGGGAAGAAATCTACCCTGAAGACATTGCCTTATGGTCAAATTCTGTTCCACTGGATATGATTGGATGTTTCATAATAGACCCGAGAGCATGGGTAACATGGAAAATTTGAGAAAAGAGTGCACAGGTTTTGAACAAAGTCATAAAATTGTACGTCTGACTCACAAGATTCAGCTGTTGTTTTGCAAATTAAATTCAAGGTATGACTGGAATGTGGGATGAATAATACACAGGGGCTTGCATTGTTCAGTCTTGCTTGTAAACCTGAATATTTGTGACATTATCGAAACTCTGCCCACGACAATTTTTGATGTCCAAACCAAAATTTGAAATGATATCCAAAACAGACACTCAGAAGTGTGGGATTGTAACTGGACAAAACAGAGAAATTGCTCCACAACGTCACCATCGCTGGTCACATGTCTTACAATTAATGTTAATTGGCCCGCATGACTCCTATCTGGTGTTGAATCAACTATTATGAAATAATATTTGGCATCTTTACTTCATTAGTGAATTGGTTTCTGAGCCGCCCTGCCATTATCGTGATGATTTGCTATGCACCAGTGTAATATGCTGCAATCACGCTTGGCGGAGGCACATGGAAAGCATTTAGAACATAGAACATAGAACAGTACAGCACAGAACAGGCTCTTCGGCCCTCAATGTTGTGCCGAACAATGATCACCCTACTCAAACCCACGTATCCACCCTATACCCGTAACCCAACAACCCCCCCCCCCCCCCCCCTTACTTTTAAGGACACTACGGGCAATTTAACATGGCCAATCCACCTAACCCGCACATCTTTGGACTGTGGGAGGAAACCGGAGCACCCGGAGGAAACCCACGCACACACGGGGAGGACGTGCAGACTCCACACAGACAGTGACCCAGCCGGGAATCGAACCTGGGACCCTGGAGCTGTGAAGCATTTATGCTAACCACCATGCTACCGATGACGTGAAAAGAATTTGTGACACCAGGTGGTCCGCTGTCGCAGATGCCATTTGGTGTTCGAGACTGAACCTTGTCGATACAAAGCAACGCTTGTGAGACAGTCACGTCAAAATTCAGTAACCACTTGTGAAAGCTGAAGCAAAATCCTGAGCAGCGAAGTTTGAAAAGTATAATATTGCAGCTTTTACTCTTTTGTGGAACAATTTACTTCAAAGAATTAATGCCGTTAACAAATTTCTGCCAAATGTTCTGACAACCTTATTGACTGCTTCACAATTGTTCGCCTCAGTTAGAGGTTTGCCATGGCCGTTCGAGATGACAACGGCACTGCCTTCACCTGTGGCGAGTTTCAAAGCTTCGTCCAATCCAAAGGAATCAGACACATCAAACAGCACCTTCTCACCCATGGTCAAATGGGCTGACAGGACAGGCAGTGCGGGCCTTTAAAACCAACATGAAGAAACCACTAACAGTGCCCATCAAGATCAAACTGCTACAGGTTTTTATTTGGCATTAGGATCACTCCTCACACAACATCAGGAATCACCCCAGCAGAACTGTTAATGCAATGTCAGCTTCGCACGAGATTAAACTGACTAATCCCTAACCTGGCAAGGAGTATGGAGTCCCAACAAGAAGAGAGATTATGACTTTGCGGGAACGGAAATAATATTCCAGACAGGTGATCTGGGTCGATGTGAGGAACTTCGGAGATGGCTCCAGGTGGGCCCCTGGAGTCATAACGGGGAAAACAGGGACAGTATCCTACAAAGTGCGGGTCCAGGGTAAGGTAATGAGGAAATGCCTGGATCACTTTAAAGTAAGGGGTCTGTCCTCGTACAAGCCTCACTACCGGCCACAGACATGTCCGCCACTAGCGCAGGAAGAGAACCCTGGCGTTCGTCTCCCCAAAGAATGACGACACGGGTTCTGAGGTGGAAGCAGAGGAAGCTGGTGATCTCTAAAGCAGACCACTGAGGAGGAATCCACATCAGTATCTCTTTTTTTAAATTAAAAAAAAATAAATTTAGAGTACCCAATTAATTTCTTCTAATTATGGGGCAATTTAACGTGTTCAATCCACCTACCCTGCACATCTTTGGGTTGTGGGGGTGAAAGCCCACGCAGACACGGGGAGAATGTGCAAACTCCACACGGACAGTGACCCAGAGCCGGGATCGAACCTGGGAACTCAGCGCCGTGAGGCAGCAGTGCTAACCTACTGAGCCACCGTGCTGCCCACACGTCAGTATCTCTTTGACGCTCCCACCGGAAGCGAAGGTCTCCAATTCGGTTCCCACCTCCTGATTCAGTTCCAGCCTTGACGGATCTCAGACCGACTTCAAAGCAAGGGAAGAGATTTCGTCGTCACGGGAGTACCGAGGGAGAAACTGACTTGAGAAGGGGGGGGGGGGGGGGGAAGTTATGGCAGCCACGAAGGACACAGAGGAATCGTCAATAGATCTCCCCGTCGGCTTTGTGGAGTGTGAATTCCCCTGTTCGTTACTGGTGTTAAAGACTGGCCTTGATGAAGTCATTACATAGTCTCATTGCCATTTGTGAGAGCTTGCTGCATGCTAATTGGCTGTTGCATTTCCTACAAAACAATGGCATTTGACCTTGAAAATAAATTTGGCGTCAAACATTGTGCCGCGAGCCGAGGATGTGAAAGTTGCTATATCAATGCAGATTTGTTCTTTATTTTCGATGAGCTATGTGCTGTTTACTCAGGGAGTCCAAGTTGTTGCTTCACTTTTACATGCATGTGGTAATCCGGAGCCACGGGTAATGATGGTAGAGGTTCCGGCAATCTTCGCACCACTTAACTGACCAGGAATCTGTCCCACTCTCACTGCCTGGCATTGGCGTGTGTTGGAAGGATTTGGCAGGTTGCCAATCAACCTGTTTGGCTGCATTATGAAGGGACTTTCCTTGGCCATCAGCTCCCGAGGATGGATTTGAACCTAGAGTTTCTGACTCAGAGCAGTGACACTGGGAGAGACAGTGGTGTGGCGGCATTTTCACTGGCCTGCATGTGACTCCAAACCCACAGCAATGCGGTTCACTCTGAAAACGCCCTCTGAAATGGTTGTGCTCAGTTCAGGGGCAATCTGGGATGGGCCCCGGCAGAGACGCCCATATCCAATGAAATTTTAACAAAGCTATCCAATGTGTCACAAGACCTACCACTTTACGGCATCGCAAAGACCAAATCAGGATGTCTGATTTTCTCGGTCATGATTGAACACATCAAATCACTGGCTTTGAGAGAGCCACCTGTAATGTCCCAAGGCACTTCATACAGCAGTAATCAGACAAAATGCAACCTGACCCAAAGAGGAAGGTGTTTGACGGCCTTGATGAGAAACTTGGCTAAACAGAGTATTTTTAAGGGGGAACGCCACTGAGTGAAGGATTTACGTCCAAATAATGAACGACAGCACAATACACGGTGGTTGATTCAGCCTTCCCTACGCAACTGTCTCGTCTTGAGTGTCACAATGTTCTTTACACCCACCCCCCCCCCCCCCCCCCCCGGCCATCCCATCCGAGACCACATGGGGCGGGGTTCTCCCCTACCCGGCGTGACGGGGGTCCCGGCGTAGGGGAGTGGCGCCAACCACTCCAGGGTCGGGCCTCTCCGCACCTTTGGGGGCCAGCCCCGCGCTGGAGCGGTTTGCACCAGAAGTCTGGCGCAATAAACCAGCGCCCCCGGCAGCGGGGCTGGCCGAAAGGCTTTCACCGCTGATGTCACCACCGGCGCATGCGCGATGTGGGTTTCTCTTCCGCTTCCGCCATGGCGGAGGCCGTGGCAGCCGCGGAAGAGAAAGAGTGCACCCAGGGCACTGGCCCGGAGTCTGAGCGGGGGGCCCCGATCGCGGGCCAGGCCACCGTGGGGGCACCCCCCCGGGGTCCGATCGCCCCCCCCGCCCCCCCCCCCCCCCCCAGGACCCCGGGGGCCCGCTCGCGCCGCCGATCCCGCTGGCACCAGAGGTGGTTCAAACCTCGGCGGCGGGAGAGGCCTCCCAGCGGCGGGACTTCGGCCCATCGCGGGCCGGAGAATCGCCGCAGGGGCCTCGCTGATCGGAGTGGCGTGATTCCTGCCGCCGCCACTTCCTGGGTGGCGGAGAATCTCTGCCACGGCGGGGGCCGGATTTTCGGCGGCCCCAGGCGATTCTCCGACCCTGCTGGGGGTTGGAGAATTTCGCCCCCGATTAGGGAAAAACATTTGGAAAATTCCCCTCTGAATTCCTCTATGATTGAAATGTGTCGAAGAGGTCACTCTGGCCTTGATCCCATTGCTGATTTTCATCACTCACCAATTGTCAGTCCTGCCTACAGCTGCCTGGGGCTATTAGCTGTGGACCTCCCTTCCTGAACCCCTCTGCCTCCCTTTCGTATTTTAAGCCCCTCCGTAAAACCTACCTCTTGGCCAAGCTCTAGGTCACCTCTCCTGTTTCCTCCTTCTGTAACACAGATTTAATTATAATGATGGTGTTGGGAAGCACCTGTGTGACTGGGTATTAATAAATCTGCTGCTTCATTGAAAGGCTGGTGACCCTGGTGAAAATAATATCGTGCCAACCCCTCCTTTCAAAAACATGGCAAGAGCAGCCACTGTTTATAATCGGATATTAAAATGCAGATTTACTAATTATATGTATTAGAAAATTGTGTTGCTCCCGAGAATTTGGCTGATTACAATTTGTGAGAAGTGGCTTCTAATGAATCAAATGTGGATTTAATGCAATTGAAAATGTTCGGGATGAATATTAAATTGTTGCTGTGGAGTAGGTCTCAGACCTTACAGCACGAACTGCATGTTTGCGTGGGTTTCCTTCGGGTGCTCCAGCTTCCTCTCACAGTCCAAAGATGTGCAGGATCGGTGGATTGGCCGTGCTAAATTGCCCCTTAGTGTCCTAAGATGTGCATATCAGATGGGTTTACGGGTTTAAGGAGATAGGGTGAGGGAGTGGGCCGAGGTAGGATACTCTTTCGGCGGGTCGGTACAGACCCGATGGGCTGAATGGCCTCCTTCTGCAATGTAGGGGTTCCATGAGGCAAATGATGAGGCGCTTAAAACTGAAAGAGCAAAACAAAATGTAAAAAGTGATATTCAGTGAAGAAAATGTCAATATTGCGGCCATTTGATCGTAGCTGAAAAGCGACAGAAGTCTCTTCTGGCGGTCAAAGTGCAGAGCAGCAGAAAGAGGGGTCGACCTCGGTGTAGTTGGATGAAGAATATCACGGAGCGGTTGGAGACGAGATTGAGTGGATGTGCGAGGGGAAGGGGGGGCAAGACCGATGGACGTGACGTACCATGCCAGCAGACCTCCTGTTAGAAGGAGATCCAAGCAGCAGCAGCAGGAGTAGGTATCAAACTCCAGGGGCCGAAGAAAAAGGACAAAACCTGCATTTCTTTAGCACCCAGAGTGACAAAGTCCTTTACAACCTATAAAGTGCTCTTGAAGTGTAGTCACTGGTCTAATGGAGGACAGCGTATGCTGAAAATCCCCCCTATGGCAATGGCCAGGTAATCTCTTGTGATGTGGTAAATAGTGGTCAGGAAATCAGGGAAAGCTCTTCTGCTTTTCTTTAAGAGAGTGCCCTCAGGATTTGGCATATCCCCCTGACCCCAGCCCTGTGAAAATGAAATGAAATGAAAATCGCTTATTGTCATGAGTAGGCTTCAATGAAGTTACTGTGAAAAGCCCCTAGTCGCCACATTCCGACGCCTGTTCGGTGAGGCTGGTACGGGAATCGAACCGTGCTGCTGGCCTGCTTGGTCTGCTTTAAAAGCCAGCGATTTAGCCCAGTGAGCTTAACCAGCCCCTGTGCCCACCGTCTGGACCATTGCAATACGAATAAGTGTGATTCCTGCCCACCTATAGGAGCCCTCCTTGAGGATGGGAAAGGAATTGTTGCTGATGGACTCCGGAACCCTCAGGAGTGTGGCATGTTGAATGGTCTCTGGGACGGCTGGAGAAGTAATATTTGCACTCTTTAAAAAATAAAACAATTAATCACGAAGTGATCCCTCGCTTACCCACCCAGCAATGCTGGAGGTACCCCAAATTCTGGCCTCTTCTTTACCCCCCCCCCCCCCCCCCCCCACTTCCTGCTCCCTGGGCCCATACTCTAGCATTCCCTCCTTCTCTCCACCTCTCCATTTCTCTTTCACTTCGTTTAATTTCACACTCTTTAATACCCGTCTCCTTGGCCAAACCGTGGGTCACTCATTGCTTTGGTTTGATGCCAGCTTTTGATTTCTGGGCTGGAAGCTCAAGGTGTCAGAGGGAAGGTGTGGGCACGGAAGTGCGATGCATTGGTATGGAGGTATTCGGGGGCACAGTGAGGGAGGGGCATATCTTGACATGGGGGCACGAGGGGCCATAATGGGTGTGGGGGGGGGGAATACCTTGGTATGGGGGGGGGGGGGACATGGGGGAGTTGGCATGGTTTGGGCATGGGACATGTTCGTGGGGGGAGGGGGGGGTGAGGGGGTATGAAAGGTCACGGCTAGAACTGGGCCAACGTCCCACGACACTGCGAAGAGCTTTTTAAACAGACCATCTCGACACTCGGCAACACCTGTGGCTGCCCCCCCACACCCCCCACCGAGCCTCTTCCCTGGTCAACTGGCCTTACTGCAGCCGTGCTGGCCCATCCTGAACTCAAAGATGCCGTCTTGGCTGGTACTTTCTCGCGAGGTGATTGGGCCGAGCTGGGAAATTTCCCCAACTCCCTCCACCTGCCTTGAGGATCAGAATCTAGCCACTAGCCATTGCTCAGCAGCACCTTGGGATGTTTGACCGGGTTACGGATACTGTACAAAAGTAGTTGTGGTGCAGGTTTTATTTTTAACTGTCAGATGATAAATTTGTCAGCCTTCGTATTGTTGTGTTTCTTCAACCCTTACAGATACGGCACAATGATGAGAAATGGATTGTTTGGTATATTCCCAATGCTTGCACCTTGTTATGGTAACCCCACCCGAAGAGGAATTCCTCGCTAGGGGAGAATGCTGCAGGGAGATGATGCTAAGAGTCGCAGTCCTCTCCTGCCCATCTCCCCCAACTGGCCTTACCATCGACAGGAGTCGGGATGTGTCGCTGGCCAGACCAGCATTTGTTGCCCACCCCTAATTGCCCTTGAGCTGAGTGGCTTCCTCGACCATTTCAGAGTCAACCAACACTGCTGTGGACCGGGAGCCACGTGCCGACCGGTCAGAATGGCACGTTTCCTCCCCAGAAGGAGACTGGAGAGCTTTATGGTCACAATTCCAGATCTCATGACAGGAATTTCAATTCCAATGCCTCGGTGGGATTCGGATCCCTGGGCATCAGGATTGCTTGTCCAGTGATATTCCCACTCCCTCTCCATCTCCCCCTGAGTCCGTGTGGCCCCTGAAGTTAATCTGTGGCCTTGTCCCCCTCACTAATTCCTGCCAATGCTCCCGGCTGATCAGTGGGCACCAGTAATGAAACAGTGCAGGATAGAACCCTCACAAACACCAGCTCAACCATTAGATCCCGGCCCCACTTGAGCCCCTCACTTTTCAACACTTGCTGTCTACGGGTGTCCTTTTATAATAACTCTGTGACATTACAGAAATGTACAGCATGTGAAGAGTTAATGTCATGTTACAATTAGCCACTGGATGGAGCTAGGGACAGTACTATAAAATCACTGACTCTTTGGCGTCTGGGAGAGAGTGGAGTAGAGGACAGGAGGCTGGAGTGAAGGGCACAGTAGAGCTAGAGAGGATAGAATATAGTTAGAGTTAGAGTATAGAGATAGTGTTAGTGAGTGTAGTTTAATATAATCTACTCAAGGAATACGTGTCAAACTTTAATTTAAGTAGTGTAAATAAATGTAGCTTTGTTGATGAACCGAGCTTCAAGTGTCTTTGTGAACACTACCCTTACATCCTGAAGCCAACCGCACAAAGATCACTACAAACTCCGACTTTGAAACCCGGACTGAGAAATCCCCTCACACAACATCCTTCCTCCCCATCTCCGCCGCCCCGCTGCTAAACTCAACGGCATCTTCCTTAAAATACCCGCTGCAAGGCAATTTCACAGCAACGGTCTCTGTGGCTCTCGATCTGAGTGTTAGACTGGCTCCTGAGTGGCTTTCACACTGTTGTTTTAGAAGTTGGAAGACATCCAATGTAATTAAATAGTCTGAGGCTATAATAGTCCTTCAGAGCTCAACTTGATAACACAGCATAGCGGAGCTTTCATTAGATTTAGAAATGTGACACTCGCTAGCAGCCATCAGCGAACCACTCAGCAGTTTACAGGTCTGTGGAGAGAGTTGATGGGCGCCACGCAATGGGGAAACGTCTGAGTGAGATTTTAGATGGGTTTGGCGGGGTGTTTCTCAATGCCCGCGTTGGTGAGATCGAGGCCCGTATTTAAGGGCACTATTTAACGGCCGTAAATTAGCCCCCACGGGCTTCTCGCCATTATGGCTGCCTTGCCGTCTGATTGACCGGACTTGCGCTTCAGCATCTCCCACCGCGAACAAGGTGAGCTGCTTTTAAACACTCGCTCACCACACGCACCCAGTCAACACACAGGCATGGCAGGGCGCAGACCGGCTCCTTTCTTTGGCGATGCCGACAAGGTCAGGCTTCTCAATGCTGTTTATGCGACATCCGATACCCCCCGAGGAGGTCGGAGGGTCAGCAGCAGGTCACCAACGCCGCCTGGGAGGCTGTCAGCGCGGACAGCATTTTTTAGAAATTTATTTACGGGATGTGGACGTCGCTGGTTATGCCGTTCTTTATTGCCCATCCCTAATTGCCCTTCAGAAGGTGGTGGTGAGCTGCCTTCTTGAACCACTGCAGTGCCTGAGGTGTAGGTGCACCCATTGTGCTGTCAGGGAGGGCAGTGAAGAAACGGCGATATGTTTACAAGTCAGGGTGGTCTGTGGCTTGGAGGGGAGCCTCTAGTTGGTGGGGTTCCCAAGTATCTGCTGCTCTTGTCCTTGCAGATGGTAGCGGTCATGGGTTTGGAAGGTGCTGTCAAAGGAGCCTTGGTGAGTTCCTGCAGGGCATCTTGTAGATGGTACACACAGCTGCCACTTTTGCTCAGTGGTGGAGGGAGTGAATGTTTGTGGAAGGAGGAGCAATCAAGTGGGGCTGCTTTATCCTGGATGGTGTCGAGCTTCTTGAGTGTTGTTGGAACTACACTCATCCAGGCAAATAGAGTATTCATTACACTCCTGATTTGTGCCTTGTAGATGGTGGACAGGCTTTGGGGTGGGCAGGAGGTGATAAGTTCCTCGCTGTAGGATTCCCAGCCGTTGAGCTGCTCTGTTAGTCACAGTATTTATACGGCTAGTCCAGTTCAGTTTCTGATCAATGGTAACCCCCAGGATGTTGATTGTATGGGTTTCAGCGATGGTAATGCCATTGACTGTCAAGGGACAATGGTTGAAACTCTTGTAGGAGATGGTCATTGCCTGGCACTTGTGTGGTGCGAATGTAACTTGCCACTTGCCACCCCAAGCCTGGATATTGTCCAGGTCTTGCTGCATTTGGACATGGACTGTTCATTATCTGAGGAGTCTCGAATTGGTGCTAAACATTGTGCAGTCATCCGCAAACATCCCCACTTCTGACCTTATGATGAAAGGGAGGTCATTGATGAAGCAGCTGAAGATGGTTGGGCCTAGGACACTCCGCTGAGGAACTCCCGTAGGGATGTCTTGGAGCTGAGAGGATTGACATCCAACCACCACAATCATCTTCTTTTGTGTCAAGTATAACTCCAACCAACAGAGAGTTTTGCTATGGCTCCTTGATGCCATACACGGTCAAATGCTGCCTTGATGTCGAGGGCAGTCACTCTCACCTCACCCCTGGCATTCAGCTCTTTTGTCCATGTTTGAACCAAGGCTGTAATGAGGTCAGGACTGAGTGACCCTGGCAGAACCCAAACTGAGTGTCCGTGAGCAGGCTTTTGCTGAGTAAGTGCCGCTTGATAGCACTGTTGATGACTCCTTCCATCACTTTGCTGATGATGGAGAGTAGACTGATAGGGTGGTAATTGTCTGGGTTGGATTTGTCCTGTTTCTTATGTACAAGACACCTCAGCAATTTCCCACATTGCCAGGTAGATGCCAGTGTAGTAGATGTACTGGAACAGCTTGACTAGGAGTGCGGCCAGTTCTGGAGCACAACAGTACTTCAGTACTATTGTCAGAATATCGTCAGGGCCCAAAGCCTTTGCAGTATCCAGTGCCTTCAGCCGTTTCATGATATCAGGAGGACGAAACCGTCTTGGCTGAAGACTGACACCTATGATGCTGGGGATGGTAGCATTGTGGATAGCACAATTGCTTCATAGCTCCAGGGTCCCAGGTTCGATTCTGGCTTGGATCACTGTCTGTGCGGAGTCTGCACGTTCTCCCCGTGTATGCGTGGGTTTCCTCCGGGTGCTCCGGTTTCCTCCCACAGTCCAAAGATGTGCAGGTTAGGTGGATTGGCCATGATAAATTGCCCTTAGTGTCCAAAATTGCCCTTAGTGTTGGGTGGGGTTACTGGGTTATGGGGATGGGGTGGAGGTGTTGACCTTGGGTAGGGTGCTCTTTCCAAGAGCCGGTGCAGACTCGATGGGCCGAATGGCCTCCTTCTGCACTGTAAATTCTATGATAATCTATGACCTCAGGAGGAGTCCGAGATGGATCATCCACTCGGCACTTCTGGCTGATGATTGTTGCGAATGCTTCAGCCTTGTCCTGTGCACAGATGTGCTGGGCTCCTCCATTTGCCCTCTGAAATGGCTCAGTTAACAGGCAGTTAGGGACGGGCAACACATGTTGGCCTCGCCCGCTACACCCATGCATCCCATAATGCTACACTCATCGCATCCCATGAACGAACAAATAAAAGATCACTCAATAAATATTGTTCAAGGGGAAATGCCCTCCTCTCTTCTTGAGATCATGCTCCAGAATCTTTTATATCCACAGCTGGAAGGAACAACGTGAGTTTAACAATCATCAGAAAGGCAGCCAACATTCCAACAGAGCAGTACTCGTTCAGTCCAGCCCTGGCATTATCGCTCTGGATTGTGCATTCAAATCTCTGAGATGGGACGTGACCCCACAGTTTTACACTACTGACTTGTGCCTTGTAGATGGTGTGAGGTTATCCATTTTGGTACGAATAACAGCAAAAGGGATTGTTATTTAAATGATAAAATATTAAAGCATGCTGCTTTGCAGAGAGACCTGGGTGTGCTAGTGCATGAGTCACAAAAAGTTGGTTTACAGGTGCAGCAGGTGATTAAGAAGGCAAATGGAATTTTGTCCTTCATTGCTAGAGGGATGGAGTTTAAGACTAGGGAGGTTATGTTGCAATTTTATAAGGTGTTAGTGCGGCCACACCTGGAGTATTGTGTTCAGTTTTGGTCTCCTTACCTGAGAAAGGACGTACTGGCACTGGAGGGTGTGCAGAGGAGATTCACTAGGTTAATCCCAGAGCTGAAGGGGTTGGTTTACGAGGCGAGGTTGAGTAACTGGGACTGTACTTGTTGGAATTTAGAAGGATGAGGGGGGATCTTATAGAAACATATAAAATTATGAAGGGAATAGATAGGATAGATGCGGGCAGGTTGTTTCCACTGGCGGGTGAAAGCAGAACTAGGGGGCATAGCCTCAAAATAAGGGGAAGTAGATTTAGGACTGAGCTTAGGAGGAACTTCTTCACCCAAAGGGTTGTGAATCTATGGAATTCCTTGCCCAATGAAGCAGTTAAGGCTCCTTCATTAAATCTTTTTAAGATAAAGATCGATAGTTTTATGAAGAATAAAGGGATTAAAGGTTATGGTGTTCGGGCGGGAAATTGGAGCTGAGTCTACAAAAGATCAGCCATGATCTAATTGAATGGCGGAGCAGGCTCGAGGGGCCAGATGGCCTACTCCTGCTCCTAGTTCTTATGTTCTTATGTTCTTTCTAAGTTCTATCCATTGAGCTAAAGAACCAGCATTACAACTCTTTTGTGTCAGGCATAGGGGGGACGATATCAGTGATCCTTCTCTCTTGGCATGCTGGCACCCACTAATTAGAAAATCCAGAGGGGGCCACCTCAATTGCTCCAGCACAGCCCAAAGCCCAACCGTTGCTATCTTCAGCTCACTCCCCGAAGTAGCATTCAGCAATATGCAAATCTTGATCTGACGCAAGGTTTCAGATGCAAATGTGTGGATTGTGAATCATGAACGCTCCAACCGGCCGCAGCAGGCAATGAGTGGCCATTCTTGACGTTTTCACACACCCCCCCCCCCCCCCCCCCCCCCCCCCCCCACCCCCACCTTTCTGAGCAGCACTTTAAAGATCAGCCTTTATGTCCCATTCATATTCAGGCTCTGAATTCACACAGAGCACAGTCAGACCGAATGTGAGCAGCGTCACCAAAGGCAAGATTAGACAGGGACTGTCGCAATGGGAGAAATAGCTTGAGTGACTCATAATAGTAATAATCTTTATTAGTGTCACAAGTCGGCTTACATTAACAGTGCAATGAGGTTACTGTGAAAAGCCCCCAGTCGCCACATTCCGGCGCCTGTTCGGATACACAGAGGGAGAATGTTGACTGTCCAATTCACCTAACAGCACGTCTTTTCGGACTTGTGGGAGTAAACCGGAGCACCCGGAGGAAACCCATGTGGACACAGGGAGAACGTGCAGACTCCGCACAGACAATGACCTAAGCCGGGAATCGAACCTGGGACCTTGGCCCGGTGAAGCAACAGTGCTAACCACTGTGCTACCGTGCCGCCTTCACAATGGATACAGATTAATTCAGTGAACCATTCGCAATGGATGAGTTTGAGCGAGCGAACCATTCGCTATGAATGAGAGCGGGTGGGGGCGGTTGTTCACGGTAACAGAGATAGGCAGGGTGAGAATGCCACCTCGAGTTGTTGACAAAGCTCTAAATGAATGGAAAGCACCGAGACTCATGGCGTACATTGTGTACAAACATCTTGCAGCATCAGAATAAAATCTCCTCTCTGCCTAGTAGTGACCCACTTATCAGAAGTGACTTTACACCTCAGCTGAAGGAGGAAGCGAAGCTAATTTCACACAAAGTTGCAAAATGCTTGTCTGTTGCACTCGCACCATCTGTACCAATCCGCCCTAACTGGCATTGTACAGTGACATTAATTACTGTGCAGTTTAGAAACAAGTGAGATGAGAATTGGAGCCCGATGAATTGGAGAGAAGCAGGTGTACGAAGGAGTTGAAGGGGTTTTTTTTCAGTAAAGGTTGAGTGTGAAGCCGTTGCTTGATGAGTATGTTTCCTGGCTGTCCCGACGTGGTGAGATGCAATCAGCCACTTTAGTGGAATAAAGTTACCCTTTCAACTCAATATAAAACCACTTAAAGTCAAGGCCTTTTATTGGCGATTTGAGTTCCACTCCATTCTTCGGCAGCTGGTTTGAGGTTTCATGATTTTAATGATCTTAATGCAAACAGGCATCTCGAAAACTTTGACATTTCTGTTAACCGCATTCCACTGATTTTGTGCCAGTAGAAGGAGAGAAGGAGGCCATTCAGCCCATCTGCCTTTGTCAGCTTTGTGACAGAATTTTTACAAATTGTTTTCCAACCTGATCTCGCGGGACGTTACACTGTGAATCCCGCCCATTTGTGAGACAGCCAGTCTCACTCTAATTTGCGTTCCCGAGATCTAACCAGGGTGTGGGGCGTAACCCCCTCACCTTGGTGACCTTGGGTGAGCGCTGTTCAGTGCTGGACTCCATACACGGGGACCAGACACAATGGCACTCGTGGACATCTCCCAGGGAATCAGACGCCCCCAGATGCTTACCAGTCTGGCACTGCCAAGGTGACCAGCTGGCACTGCCAAGGTGACCGGGTGGCACTGCTAAGGTGACCGGGTGGCACTGCCAAGGTGACCTGGTGGCACTGCTAAGGTGACCGGATGGCACTGCCAAGGTGACTGGGTGGCACTGCCAAGGTGACTGGGTGGCACTGCTAAGGTGACCAGTCTGGCACTGCTAAGGTGACCGGGTGGCACTGCTAAGGTGACCGGGTGGCACTGCCAAGGTGGCCGGATGGCACTGCCAAGGTGACCAGGTGGCACTGCCAAGATGACCAGGTGGCACTGCCAAGGTGACCGGGTGGCACTGTCAAGATGACTGGGTGGCACTGCCAAGGTGACCGGGTGGCACTGCCAAGATGACCGGGTGGCACTGCCAAGGTGACCGGGTGGCACTGCCAAGGTGACCGGGTGGCACTGCCAAGGTGACTGGGTGGCACTGCCAAGATGACCGGGTGGCACTGCCAAGGTGACCGGGTGGCACTGCCAAGGTGACCAGGTGGCACTGCCAAGGTGACTGGGTGGCACTGCCAAGGTGACCGGGTGGCACTGCCAAGGTGACCAGGTGGCACTGCCAAGGTGACTGGGTGGCACTGCCAAGGTGACCAGGTGGCACTGCCAAGGTGACCAGGTGGCACTGCCAAGGTGACTGGGTGGCACTGCCAAGGTGACTGGGTGGCACTGCCAAGGTGACTGGGTGGCACTGCCAAGGTGACTGGGTGGCACTGCCAAGATGACCGTGTGGCACTGCCAAGGTGACCGGGTGGCACTGCCAAGGTGACCAGTCGGGCACTGCTAAGGTGACCGGGTGGCACTGCTGGCTCGCAGGGGCACTGCCATGTGCCAAGTTGCCATTTTTAACGCAACGGGCCTGTCGCTGCCCTGCATGGGTGCAGAGGGAGAGGGGGTGAACCCCCTTATAGGTGAGTTGGGACTTGGGGAGGTTCGGGGTCACTTTTGGGGGGGTCGAGAGATTGGGCTGCCGTTTAAAAATGGCGTCCCGATCCCCATCGGCATTGAGGAGTTCTGGTGAGCGGAGTTCCTCAGTGCAGGAGACGGGACTAAGTGCGGCCTCGGCCACGAGTACCCTGCTGAGGCCCTCAATTTACCCGAATAGCCGTTCGGTAGCGTGATAGTTCTCGGCGCTCCTGGCGCTAATCGCACGCTCTATGGGACTCTCTTCCCATGCGGATAAATCCCGCCCGTTATATAAATGCAATTTGTTGTTAACATGTCAGTGCCAGTGAGCAAAAACCTTTTCACCCAGAGAATGGTTGGAGCCTGGAGCGAACGACCAAGGTATTCAAAAGGGGATCGGATTCCTATCTGAGGAGAACGTCACGGAAAGAAGGTAGGGGAAGTGGTACGAGGTAGTGGGCTCTTTCAGAAATCCAGTCGTTGCGATCCCAGTTGATGTTATGACTGGAAGTGAAGATCCCAGAATGGAAACTTGCCTCAAAAGACCGTGGGCGGGTGTCTCTGTCCCACCGCAGCAGCACGCCATCGGGATTCTCTGCTCAATGGGGTTTCCCATTGCTGGGCAGCCCCACCCCATCGGGAATCCCCCGGGCTGTCGGCAAAAGAGGGAACCCGACGGCGGAGAATTCAGTCCCATGGGCGGGACATTTACGTTTTTATAAAATGTGGAGGAACGGAGTCGCATCAGTTTCAAATACAAGAAAAAAAAATACCAAACATGAAAGAATGGATTATCATACAATATTCCTGAGCTTCCTCCTTATCTTAACAATTACACACAGGTTTTAGGATTAACATGGATTACAAAGTACATCTGAAGGTACAATGGTCTCAATAACACAAAGTCCCTTTTAAACACACAAGATGACTGTGGTAAGACACATTCCTCTCTGAATCCAAGTGAATGTTGGTGGATTTCTCCTCAAAGCCCCCCCCCCCCCCCCCCCCCCCCCCAGCTAATTCTTATACGGTGAGCCACCTTGTCTCACTGAACTCCGGCTTCTACATCACTGATTTCAAATTCTGTTTTCAAAAGTCACACTTTCAAATCTTCTTTAAAATGATGCTTTTCCCTCCACTCATTCCGTCAAGATTTCTCTTTCGGGTTTGGCACCTCTTCCTTCAGGTTTCCTTTGTCTTAAAGGCTTTTACCCAAACTCCATTTTTTCAAATCATGGGCGGGAATCTCCCATTCGGCGGCAGAGTGTGCACGCCGTCAGAAACGCCGTCAGAAACGCGACGGCGTGAATGGGCCGCTGGGAGTACCGATCCTGGCCCGTGCAGGATTTGAAAGTGTGACTTTGGAAAACAGAATTTGAAATCAGCGATGTGGAAGCCGGAGCTCAGTGTGACAAGGCGGGATCCGCGCATGCGCAGTGGCGTCGGCGCCAACACGTGGATGCGCGGTGGCCTCCCTCAACCCGCCGGCCCCGACGCAACATGGCACGGCAGTTCAGGGGCCGGCGCAGAAGAAAATAGACCCGGGGAGCGAGAGGCCGGCACGCCAATCGGTGGGCCCCGATCGCGGGCCAGGCCCTATTGAAAGCCCCCCTCCCGGGGCCGGAGCCCTCCTCCACCACCACCACACCCCCCCACCCCACAGGCCGCCTCCCCGACCCTGCGCGCAGAGTTCCCGGCGGTTGCGACCAGGTGTGGATGGTGGCAGAGGGACTCTGCCTTTTTAGAGCGGCCGCTCGACCCATTCGGGCCGGAGAACGGCGGCCCGGCCACGTGCAGCGGTCCGCGCGGAGAATCGCGTTCCGGCGTCGGGGCGGCGTGGCCCGGCTGCGGGGATTCTCCGGGCCTTGCCCCGGGCTGGGATAATCCCGCCCAATGTCTCCCAAACTATCATAATTTCCCACAAACCTTAGCACTACTGGGCACCATTGTGGCACAATGGTTAGTTAGCACTGCTGTCTCACAGCACCAGGGACCCGGGTTCAATTCCGACCTCAGTTGACTGTGTGGAGTTTGCACTTTCTCCCGATGTCTGCGTGGGTTTCCTCCTGGTGTTCCAGTTTCCTCCCATATCCAAAGATGTGGAGGTTAGGTGGTTTGGCCATGATAAATTGCCCCTTAGTGTCCTAAAGGTTAGGTGGGGTTACTGGATTACGGGGATAGGGTGGAGGCGTGGGCTTAAGTAGTGTGCTCTTTTCAAGGGCTGGTGCAGACTTGATGGGCTGAATGGCCTCCTTCTGCACTGTCGGGATCCTATGATTGCATATACTTCAGATATCTTTCTGGCCTCTCATGATGCACAGCCTTTTCAAGTCACTGTGACTTTACTGAACAGTGATTTGTTCTGGTTCCTCTGTTCCATTAACTTTAGAACTTTTGGAAATTTCTCTTCATTTCTCTAGTTTCCTTAACAAATGTCCACTTTCGATTTCCGGCATCTGTTTTTTTAACCATTACTCTATGGTGTGGCTTTTCCTCCAGCAAGGCTGGGAGATATGTTCTATCTATAGCCTTCTAAAACCAACCGCATCCAGCAGAGCTGTGAGAGCTGCCTTATTTCTCATTACCTATCTCCAACTGCAATCAAATTAGCTCAACCAAAACTCAAAAGCTTCTCTACCTTACAAGGCCCCAGATGTTACGCAACCACAGGTTTATTTTCTTTTCATGCCGTAACCCTCTCTGAGCACAATAGCATCACAGTTGGAATTGAAACCAACCCCCACATACACAAACATCTTTGTCCAGCATAGATCGAATAATCTTTATTGTCACAAGTAGGCTTACAATAACACTGCAATGAAGAGAATTCAGAATGTCCAATACACCTAACAAGCGCGTCTTTCAGGACTCGTAGGAGGAAACCGGAGCACCCGGAGGAAACCCACGCAGACACGGGGAGAACGTGCTGACGCCGCACAGACAGTGGCCCAAGCCGGGAATGGAAACTGGGACCCTGGCGCTGTGGAGCAACAGTGTTAATCACTGTGCTACGGTGCCAGATCTAACTGTCGGATTTACCCTTCCAGGCACAGAAACCCACTCAACCTATACCGTATTTCTAATGTTCACCAATACAAATATGAATCCTTTATTCTCCTAACACAATGCAGACTTGATGGGCCGAATGGCCCCCTTCTGCACTGTAAAGATTCTGTGAAATGAAGTTTGACGGCATTACAGAATTTAAAGCTGAATGGTAGCAGTGCCCATTGCAAAATCATCTCCAGAAAACAATGGGTAAGGGTGTTGGAAGGGGTGTTGGTGGAGCGGCGGTGGGAGCGAACAGTGTGGGGAGAGGCAATTGATCGTCTGCCAAGTAAAGGGGGAAACAAAAAGAAAAATCTCTCTTTCTCTCTGAACAGTGTGAGTGACTCTCAAATTCCATTAAATAAAAGCAGCTTATCTCAAATTCCATCGCTTTGCAGCTCCTGTTTGCCAGTCAGAGTTTACTGTGCCAACTATTAGTTTTACTGCCTCCTACACAGAGGATATGGAAAAATCCTCACTTAAGTCTACAGTTAAAACAAAATCCGTGCACGCAGAAGGAGGCCAACCAACCAATTGTGTCTGTGCTGCGTCTTCGAAAGCGCTATCCAATTAGCCGCACTTCACCCTTACTCTTTCTCCCCAGCCTCGCAAATTCTTTCCTGTGCAAGGATTTTTCCAGTTCCCTTCCAGAAGCTAATATTGTGTCTGCTTCCGCCCACCTTTTAGACCTCGCAGTCCCAATCGCAGCAACTCGCTGCATAAATAAGGCTCCCCCTCATCTCTCCTCATTGTAAATTGCCCACGAGCAACATTCAAATCAAGGGAGAGACAATTAGTGCGATGCTAATCAGGTCACAGAGCCTGTTCAATTTTAACTTGCCCCCCCACTTCAGGTTAACTACTCCAAGTAAACTATAATGACGCAGAGGAGGCTGATGGTAAACATAAGATAGATTTATTTACAAGTATTTACAAGGGTCCGTATAACTCAGCATCTCACTCCCAGTGCGATCCTGGCTGAGGGGACGTTACTCACTGGGCCCTGGTTGGGGCTGCTTTTATCCTTTGCTCATAATGAGCACCTGGTGGCTGGCCTGAGCGCCCCTACTCCACGGACCCACCAGGAGATCAATGATGGTTTCCTCATAGTCCTCGTGGGAGATGGGGCATAATAATAACCTTTATTAGTGTCACAAGTCGGCTTACATTACTGCAATGAAGTTACTGTGAAAAGCCCCTAGTCGCCACATAGAATAGAATAGAACAGTACAGCACAGAACAGGCCCTTCGGCCCTCGATGTTGTGCCGAGCAATGATCACCCTACTCAAACCCACGTATCCACCCTATACCCGTAACCCAACAACTCCCCCCCTTAACCTTACTATTAGGACACTACGGGCAATTTAGCATGGCCCATCCACCTGAACTCTCCCGAGGAAATAACCCTGGAGCTGTGAAGCAACAGTGCTAGCCACTGTGCTACCACTGTGCCGCCCTCATAACTGCAAACACAACTGGACATAACTAGGTTAAACCGGCTGGAAAATCGTTGTGAAATGTGTTCTGGTTGGTTCCCGGTTGAGCGCAGGTACATTCCAGTTAGGATCTAACCTGGTTCCAATTGTTTTCGCCTTGTGGGCAGCCAGTTCCTTATTCTGTGCCCTCTAGGAACCGATCCTCATAACCTTCAAAACCATTTCTGCTCATTTATTCTTTCAAAACCAGTCAAGGTTTTGACCGTCTCTATTAAATCACTCCGTAACCTCCTCTGCTCTCAGTCTTTGCTTGAAGAAATATCAAAGGGATTAAAGGATTAACCCACAAGGGCTGGGTGCATAAACAGGTTTGTATTCCTTGAGAATAGGATATTAGGGGCAATTTAGTTGTGGTGTTTAAGATGATTTAAGGATTCAGTACGGCTGATGGGGAGGAATTATTTCCTCGGGAGAGTTCAGAACCAGGGATCGAGCACTAAAATTAGATCCAGTCCATTTGGCATACATGTCAGGAAGCACTTCCTCGCCCAGCTGGGAGCAGAAACCTGGGACTCTCTCTCTCCCAAACGCTGCTGAGGCCAGGGGACAATTGAAAATTCCAAAGCTGCCATAGCCGACTTCCGCCGACTGAGGGTCGCAAAATCAAGACAGGTCATTGGAATTCGGATATAAATCAACCGGGTTCTGATTGAGGGCAGACAGTAAGGTAGGGATCTCTGAAACAGAAACAGAAAATGCTGGACAATCTCAGCAGGTCTGACAGCGTCTGTGGAGAGAAAAGGGAGCTGAATGACTGGATGACTCATTGCCACAGCTGCAGAGAACTGGAAATGGGATGCTGTTTATAATGTTGATGTGGAGATGCCGGCGTTGGACTGGGGTGAGCACAGTAAGAAGTCTTACAACACCAGGTTAAAGTCCAACAGGTTTGTTTCAAACACGAGCTTTCGGAGCGCGGCTCCTTCCTCAGGTGAATGTTTATAATGTTGTGGGGGGGGGGGGGGGGGGGGGGGGGGGGGGGGGGGAGGGGCGTGGAGTGTTGGGCTGGTTAGGGGCCCAGCGATAGGTGGAGATTGACAAGGATGTTGTGGCCAAAAATACATAGGGAATGTAAATGGTGCTGATCATGACTAAGAAGGGTGTTGATAGTGGCACATTAAGAGATCAAAATGTGCTCATGGCAGAAGGAAGGTAAGCAGTGTGTCAAAGAACAACTCAGAAGACGAAACAGATGACCATAGTGGGTGGGTGGAGGGAGGGGAGATAATGTTGGAAGAAATGAATATAAATTGATAGAAATAAAAAAAAAGGGATGAAGGTGGAGGAGAGAGTTCACAATCTGTGAACACAACTCAGTGTTAAACCCTAAAGGCTGCTGTGGTAATGTCACTAGATTAGCAATTAGTCAGGCCCAGGCTACTATTCTGAAACACAGTTACAAACGCCGCCATGGTAACAAGTGAATATTCAATTCCATCAATAAAAATCTGGAATTGTAAGCTGCCGCTGATTGTCATAAAATCTGGTTCACTAATATCCCTCAGAGAAGGAAATCTGCTGTCCTCACCTGGCCTGACAAACAGCAAAGCCCCAGCAATGTGGTTGACTCCAAAATGGCTGAACACGCCACTCAGGGCAATTAGAGATGGGCAACAAATGCTGGCCTTGGCACACCTCATGAAACATCAACACCTCCCGCTGCCTCAGGAAGGCAGACAGCATTATCAGAGACCCCCTCCCACCCAGGCTTTGCCTTCTTCCAGAACCTTCCATCAGGCAGAAGGTACAGAAGTCTGAAGACCCGCACATCCAGACATAGGAACAGCTTCTTCCCCACGGCTACTAGACTCCTCAACGACTCCCCCTCGGACTGATCTGTTCCCTGTAAGAACACTGTGGTACTGAAAACAGGCTGAGAAGTTACACATAGGCCAGGAACAGAAACTGTCTCATGAGATCCTGGTTGGAATCGACACTGGCCATCTGGAAAAGCACTCAAGTCACAGCATAGACCTGTTATTGCAATATGGACTTTGTGATTATAATGATCTTTAGCAGTAGTAGAAGTATACTTCAATGAAGTTACTGTGAAAAGCCCCTAGTCACCACATTCCGGCGCCTGTTCAGGGAGGCTGGTACGGGAATTGAACCGTGCTGCTGGCCTACCTTGGTCTGCTTTAAAAAAAAGCGATTTAGCCCAGTGTGCTAAACCAGCCCCAGTGCAATGAAGTTACTGTGAAAAGCCCTTAATCGCCACATTCCGACGCCTGTTCGAGTACACAGAGGGAGAATTCAGAATGTCCAAATTATCTAGCAGCACGTCTTTGGGGACTTGTGGGAGGAAACCGGAGCACCCGGAGGAAACGCACGCAGACACGGGGGAGGACGTGCAGACTCTGCACAGACAGTGACCCAAGCCAGGAATTGAACCTGGGACTCTGGCGTTGTGAAGCCATAGTGCTAACCACTGTGCTACCATGCTGCCCCACTCCAAAAACTATGAATATGTAACAATCTTCCAGACAGGTGATCAACTTCACAGCACGACGAAGAACAGACAAAAGCAGCCATCGGACTCCTTAATGAGCTGATAGCTGGTCAGACAAGGCAAGTTTCAGAGGACAATGGGTCTTGATTGAACCACCCTGGATAAACAGGAGTATCCTGTCTTTCCCGTTAACAAGTTGGGGTCTGGCTGGGACAATGGCCAGTGGTGGACGTATGCCTATGACTCAATCCTAGCTTCCTAGTATAAAGAAAGGAACTTCAAACAGATCTTGAGCGATAACCTGGGAGTTCCCCAGGCACAACCATCGCAAGAAGAAAGTACCCTGGGTTTCAAACCCAGAGAAATGAAATGAAATGAAAATCGTTTATTGTCACGTGTAGGCTTCAATGAAGTTACTGTGAAAAACCCCTAGTTGCCACATTCCGGCGCCTGTTTGGGGAGGCTGTTACGGGAATCGAACCGTGCTGCTGGCCTGTTTGGTCTGCTTTCAAAGCCAGCGATTTAGCCCTGTGCTAAACAGCCCCTTGTCGACACCCACATCGAGTGATGGCAGCCTGCCAGCCTCCTTTACTAAGTACGGGTAAAACTCAAAGATGTGAGTCTGAGTCATATTTTCTTGAATAATAGAATTGTGAATAAAATTGCGTTAAACTGTGAACCTGTTTTGTCCTTTGTTCATCTCGCAAATAAGGGCACCTGGGTTAAACTTTTAAGTAAGTAAACTGGTCGAACGTATCAGAGGTTTTAAAGGTACAACATCACTATTCACGACGCCCTATGCTGCTCTTGCTCTGTATTTGCTTTGTTTGGCCCCTTGTTCCGCACTGTAACCAATCACTGTTTGTCGATGTACTTTGTCGATTATTCTTTTTGTCTATGATATACGTACTGGGAACGTTCCCTTGGCCGCATAAAAATACTTTTCACTGTACTTCGGTACATGTTACAATCAATCAATCAATCAATCAATACATTTTTTAAAAAGGCAGACTGGAGCTCCAGGGGCTGATTATCCTTCACCTTTTTCTTTTGTTCCTCTCGCACATTGAGCTGTCCAAAAAGTGCTGACAACAAGACCAACTTTCATGTGAAGATGTAAAAAAAGACTATGGCCTTGGAAATGGATAAGATTTTCCACAAGAGAGCAGTGGGTCAGAGAGCAGTTCCTTGGTTCCGGGTTCTCTTCTCAATGTTACTAGCGTTGGGGTACAGCTCCCCGGTGCTGCAATCTATTCTGAGTGCTGACCAATATCAGGGTACAGTTCCACAGTTTGGGCTCCCCTTTCGGCACTCGCTCACTTCCTTCCTCCAGAATATCGCCAGATTTGGGGGGTGATCTAACCAAATGCGTTCTAAGTGTGGCAGCGAGCCGGTAGTTTCCTCACAGCTGACCCGGCGAGGCCGTCTCCGGTATTTAACGTTAATTAGACCGCTTAACGAGACCCCGCAGGCTTCACGCCGAAAATGACTGTCCCGCCAGCTGATTCGGGATCACACCCGGCCCCTCCCCGCTAACGAGGGGGAGCAGCACATACACCGATCCCGCAGCACAGAGCCCAGACAGAACGCAGCCAGGCCACCACGCAGACCAGCCCAGGGGACAGCTTTGCTTGAACAACACCTTTGAAAGGTGGCAACTCCCGACAATGCAGCACTCCCTCCGAACGGCACTGGGCGGAGCAGCTTGGATTTTATGTTTCAGTCTTTGACGTGGAACTTGGACCTAACCTTCTTACCAGGCAGCACGGTAGCACAAGTGGCTAGCACTGTGGCTTCACAGCGCCAGGGTCCCAGGTTCGATTCCCCGCTGGGTCACTGTCTGTGCGGAGTCTGCACATTGTTCCCGTGTCTGCGTGGGTTTCCTCCGGGTGCTCCGGTTTCCTCCCACAGTCCAAAGACGTGAAGGTTAGGTGAATTGGCCATGCTAAATTGCCCTAAGTGTCCAAAAAGGTTAGGAGGGGTTATTGGGTTACGGGGATAGGGAGGAAGTGAGAGCTTAAGTGGGTCGGTGCAGGCTCGATGGGCCGAATGGCCTCCTTCTGCATTGTATGTTGTATGATCTTACTCAGGGGCAAGAAAGTGCTACTCAATGGGCAACAGCAAACAGTTTCAAACCCCCCCCTCTCCACTAACCCCGGTCCTTGTGGCTCAGCTCCACAATGGGTAGCCTTTTCTATTCGACTCAATCAGTGGAGCGATTGCACTGTTTGTTAAGAAGTATGATAGGTGCAGGTCAAAAACCAAAACCCAGTCCACAATTCAGAAATATTAAGTCAAGCCTTCACTGAAGATGGATTTGCCATCAATCCATTAAGATGCATCTCTTGCGGAAACAGTGAATCTTGAGCTGGAAGAGGTAGAGCACAATTACAGGACAAGGATCTGGCATGTATATGATAGCTATGAGTTAGACTGTTCTCCTTGCATCTGAAATCCAGGAAAGTCGGCCTAGTTACTAATACTGATCCCACCGTTGCTATGGTGTTCCTCAGTAGTGTAAATAGAGGCCCACGCAAAGCAGAAAAGTGCCAACAGGCACATCATTACTGTCAGTAAGACCAATTCAGTTGTTGTGGAGCATGGGGCTTTTAAAATAAGGTTCAGGTCCAAACCCTGTTAAAACATGACCAAAGTGCACGTGGATTTTGAAATTCTCGCCTCCTCTATTCAAACCCCTTAATGGGCCCTTTGCCAAGCTCCGCTACCTCTCCACCCTTTCTCTGTGGCCTCCTCCAACCTAAACACCCTCCAAGATCTCTGTGATCCTCTAATTCTAGCATTCAGAACAGAAGAAATCAGAGCAGGAGTAGAACAAGCTGTTCCAGTACAGCTACAACACTGGCATCAACCCAACAACATGGGAAAATGCTCAGCTATGTGCTGTCCATAAAAAGCAGGAGAAATCCAAGCGAATTACTGCCACGTCAGTCTACTCTCCATCATCAGTAAAGTGATGGAAGGGGTCATCAACAGTGCAATTAAGCGGCGCTTACTCAGCAATAACCTGCTCAGGAACGTTCAGTTTGGGTGCCGCCTGGATCACTGAACTCCTGACCTCATTACAGGCTTGGTTCAAAGATGGACACGGCACTAGGAAGGGCTGAGGGTTTTGACCAAGGGTGGTATCATGACTGGTACAGGCTTGGAGGGCCGAAGGGCCTGTTTCTGTGCTGTATTGTTCTTTGTTCTTTAACCATTTTATTATATTTTTAAAATTTTTCCAATTAAGGGCCAATTTAGTTTGGCCAATTCACCAACCCTGCAGCACTTTGGGTTGTGGGGGTGAGAACCACGCAGACACAGGGAGAATGAGCAAACTCCACATGTGACCCGGGGCCGGAATCAAATCCAGGTCCTCGGCACCATGAGGCAGCAGTGCTAACCACTGTGCCGCTATGCCACCCTCCCCTTAACCAACCTACAGAACCAAGAATCTCCAAACCAACTGCTCAACAGCCAAAGTCAACGATACCGGAATCACCCAACTTAATGGCTGCAAGGTTTCAACCTCTACTCCTCACAGACAAACCAGTCATGATTCGTATATCTTTTGACCTTTATTTTTGGACTCACTTTTCATTTCTAAGGATATGGGGGGAAAGCGGGATCAGGCTAACGAGTTGGATGATCAGCCATGATCATAATGAAGGGCTGAGCAGGCTCAAAGGGCCGAATGGCCTCCTCCTGCTTCTATTTCTATGTTTCTATTTTCTACCTTTCTAATCTGGGCCCATGTGTGCACATTTTTACTATTTTTTTCTCTTGTTTTAGCATCTAATAAACTCACTCTTTAACTCAACAAAGCCAGGTTAAATTGGCTTCTTTTAAAACATAAATACATTTGGACTGGGAAAAGGTATCCCCGAGGGAAGGGACCCTGCTTAAATTAACTTTGTTTCAATCAACGGAGAGGGTTGAATAAAGAAGGGGAGCCAGTTCATCCCTCCTCACCCGAGGGCAAAACTGGGGGTATCTGGTCCGGAATCAGAGCAAGTTGTGGGACCTAACCCGGGGACCAGTAGTAACAACATACCTAGCACAAAGTAAGATGGTTTTGGTTGTTGACAGATCATAGAATTTACAGTGCAGAAGGAGGCCATTTGGACCATTGAGTCTGCACCGGCCCATGGTAAGATCACCCGACCTAAGCCCACACCTCCACCCTATCCCCGTAACCCAGCAACCCTGCCTAACCTTTTTGGGCACTGAGGGCAATTTATCATGGCCAATCCACCTACACTGCACATCTTTGGACTGTGGGAGGAAACCGGAGCACCCGGAGGAAACCCATGCAGACACGGGGAGAACGTGCAGACTCCACACTGACAGTGACCCAAGGCGGGAATCGAACCTGGGACCCTGGAGCTGTGAAGCAACTGCGCTAGCCACTGTGCTACCGTGCCGCCCGCTGATGTAGAGGTCAATTATGTCAGCCTCAGGACATTGCTCCGGGAGTTCCTCAGGCCCAGCCCTCTTCAGCTACTTTAAAAAAAAAAATTTAGATTACCCAATTCACTTTTTCCAATTAAGGGACAATTTAGCGTGGCCAATCCACCTACCCTGCACATCTTTGGGTTGTGGGTGCGAAACCCACGCAGGCATGGGGAGAATGTGCAAACTCCACATGGACAGTGACCCAGAGCTGGGATCGAACCTGGGACCTCGGCATCGTGAGGCAGCAGTGCTAACCACTGCACCACTGTGCTGCCCGATCTTCAGCTACTTAATCAGTGACCTCCCTTCCATCATAAGGTCAGAAATGGGAATGTTGCTGTTTGTGAGAGCTTGGGGAGGCGGTGTGCGGGAAATTGACTTCTGCATTTGTACAGTACACAAGCAATTGTGAAGTCCTTTCAAAAACTTTGAACTGGCTTTAAAACACTTCAGGATGTCCTGAGGTCATTAAGAGGTTCAAGAGATATTCAAGTCTTATTTTTTTCATTTTTTTAAGTAAATGAAGTTGGCTTCTTCCAATCTTCTGCAAATCAGAGTTGGAGAAGCAAAGGCGGATCGAACAGTTGTCACATTGGTGATAGGGAAGTCGTGGTTCCTATTGCCTCAGATATCCTCCTCAGCATTACCCACTCCCAGGAACTTCCAAAACTCTCTCCCATCACCTCCCTATGGGGGCTGGTTCAGCACAGGGCTAGATAGCTGGCTAATAAAGCAGACCAAGGCAGGCCAGCAGCACGGTTCAATTCCCGTACCAGCCTCCCCGAACAGGCGCTGGAATGTGGCGACTAGGGGTTTTTCACAGTAACTTCATTTGAAGCCTACTCATGACAATAAGCAATTTTCATTTCAGATATCTTCCTCAGCATTACCCACTCCCAGGAACCTCCAAAACTCTCTCCCATCACCGTTTAACTGCACGCGTGGCTCAGGGTGACCCTGGCCTCTGTCCAGTCTCTACCTGCTTTCCATCTGGAATACTTGAGAAAGGGAACGATGATAGTCTCTCGGGGCCTGGGAGGTAAAATCTGAAATTTAGGCATTCTTGTGACTTATCAGCTCTACACGCCAAATTGACCCCAAATTTCTCATGTGGTCGGAACAGTCAAAACACTAGTGTTTTGGGCTTAAACAAAGGAGTCCTAATAGTCTTCACAACCTCCAGTATGAACAGTGACTGGTACACCCTGGTGAAAAGCTCACAGTTTTTCCAGAACAAGGATGATCTCACTCTCGATCAAACAGGACACTACGTGAATCAGGCCGAACTGAGTTAAACCAGGCATTCATCAGAGGCTGTAGATGACTCTGTTAACTGGGTGGGTCCAAGGGCAGTGATCCGACCCATTCAAAAAACATTCTGAAGGAGCGAAAGTGCAAGAACCTCCACAGCAGCCATTTTGTAATGTTTATACTGTGATGCAAAGAAACAGCACAGGTGCCAAGATTGCTGAGCAGGTGCAGAATGCTTCCTGTGTGGGCAGACTGGACATTTCGAGAGCTTCTGTAAGTCCAGCACCTTTCAATGGAGAAGCAGGCAAAATAATGTTTCTGAATTGCACTCCATCCAAGAAATTAGAAGTAACGATAGAGCCGAAACCAGAGAGTTTCTCGGTAAAGCAAACTCAAAGATATAGCTGTTATGGGCCAGGGATTAGAGAACCCCAAAGTGTATCATGGAGTTCACCTGACCCACAACTTTTAACAGATTGTGGTATGGGGAGCACACGGCCCACTCTACAGATGTGGTAGAGCAGAAATGGAAAAGTATTTTTTAAAGCAAAACAGTGTTTGTTCTATGAACTCAAGTTAACCTTTTTAAAACATACAGTGAACATCTTAGCAACTATCAATTCAAATACAACCCCCAAAGAATACAACACTAAGTAATCCTTTAAGCTTTCCTTTTAACATCTATAAGACTTAAAACACTTTTCGCTACTGAGAACATTTATAATTCTGAATTCACCAAATGATCAAGAGATAGTCTTTTGATGGCAGAGAGAATAGCAGTACACCTGCTTGGTCTGGCTTCAGCTCCAACACTGAAAACAAAACTAAAACACTCCCTGCAGCCTTCTCAAAAACGAAAGTAAAAAGCTGACAGACAGCCCAACTCCACCCACACTCTGACATCACTGCAGTAGTAAACACCCATTTCTTAAAGGTACTCTCACTACAAATATTTATATACACACCCATTTATAAACACCCATTTCTTAAAGGTACAATCACATGACAACAGCAAAGGAGAAAATTGCCGACGAGGATTGAGGCAAGAAAGCAGAATTGCTGAATAAAAGAAAATTTGTGGGCTAAAATGGTGGAGACGGCATTGAGAGCAGAGATAGATTCTCACAACTGGATTCACACACACATAAAGCAAACCACCGATGTGGAAGGTTTTAAAAAAAATCGACTGCAACCGTGAGTAAAGAAGAACTATAGTTTGAAAACTTGCTTGCTGCAGAGTCTGGATTGTAGAGACCACGCGCTTGGTGAAACTAAATGGGCTGCAGGAATGGGGATTCAGACATTGTTCGGTTCTGTACAAGCCACTACTCGTGGGGGGGGGGGGGGGGGGGGGGGGGGGGTAGTCAAACCACAGTAAAGCATAAAGGAAAATAATTCTCAGTTCCAGTGTGGATTAGGAGCTTGTTTGTGCCATACATTAAGAGAATTGGAAAGGAGGAAGTTGGTTAAAGTACAGACCCTTGGAGCCGAGATCCGAAATGGCAAAAGTAAACAGGCTCCGTAGATGCATTTCTTGAAGACTGTGAGACTCATATAAGGAAAGATTCCAATTATATCTCAGGGTGAATCAAACACCGGAGGAGCTAAAGGTGGCAACATTTCTCAGTTCAGTAGGGCGTAACACTGCTATGCTGCTACAAAATTGAGTTCACCCAGCTAAATCAGGATATAAGTCTGAAATCAAACTAATGAAAACTTTAGAAGAACATTTCTCTCCTGAACGGTTATTAATTGCACAAAGGTTCTAGTTCCATAGTCGGGAACAAGGGTAAAAGCATTTTTCACTTCGTAGAGACTTTAAGAAGGTTAGGAAAATACTGCAGGTTTGGGGCAACACTTGATACTATGTGCATTAGACTGGTCTGTGGACTCTGCAATGTAGCTATTCAGAGGAAGCTGTTTACTGTAAGCAATTTAATTCTCAAAGCAAAGTGGAAGTTTCCATGCGCCCACCATGTCACCAATGTGCTCAGTGGGGGGAATGCTGGAGTAGATAAAATAAGTGCAAGGATTGTGGCAAAAGGGACCATATTGCCACGGCAAGTTGGGCCAACAAAACGTCACCGACACCAAGGATATGCAAGGAATCCCCCATATCTAAACAGACTAGTCGCGCCTATAAATTAGTAGACCATCTCCAAGACCACTCAGAAGATGACGTATCCGAGCAACTATAGGAGCTGAAACTAGGCATCTTGCTGTCGCCGGGAAATCAACGATGTTTTTTGAGACTATCCAAAACTTAATGGCCATCACATTAAGATGGAAGTGGATTCAGGTGCAGCTGTATCGTTAATATTGAGACAATTTATAATCAAAAGTTGAAGCAGCTGCCTTTAAAACTGTCAAATGTGATCTTAAGGATAGACACATAAAAGGTCACACCATTAGAAGGATGCATTACGGTGAAAGTAGAAGTCAATGGACAGACGGCAGAGTTGCCTCTTCATGTTGTCCGTGGAAATTTTGCTGTTTTATTTGGTAGAGCATGGCTGACAAAGGTGAGACTCACCTGGGGAGCAATAGATCAACTATTGGACTCCAAGAACAACCCACAACTCCTGGAGAAGTATGAGAAGGCGTTTGAAGATTTACTCGGCTCCATGAGCAGAGTTGAAGTGCAATTGAAGATCAAGCCAAAGATTACACCAAATGTCTCAAAGTTAGAACCGTACCATACACCATTAGTCCAAAAATCGAAGAAGAACTAAAAAGACTAGTTCAAACAGGAGTCATTGAACCAATTGGACAAGTGAATGGGCAACACAGATGGTTCCTGTATTGAAACATGATGACTCAGTGAGAATATGTGGTGATTTTAAAACAAGCATTAACCCAGTATTGTGCGCAGATCACTATCCACTGCCGCTGATCGAAGATTTGTTTGTTAGACTTCCTGGAGGACAGGAATTCGGTAAAATTGATTTATCACAGGCGTATTTACAAGTGAATGTGGCTGCAAAATCACAGCTGCTACTCACTATTATGATGCACAAAAGTCTGCTTCATTACATAGAACATAGAACAGTACAGCACAGAACAGGCCCTTCGGCCCTCGATGTTGTGCCGAGCAATGATCACCCTACTTTAAACCCACGTAACCCGACAATTCCCCCATTAACCTTACACTACGGGCAATTTAGCATGGCCAATCCACCTAACCAGCACATCTTTGGACTGTGGGAGGAAACCGGAGCACCCGGAGGAAACCCACGCACACACGGGGAGGACATGCAGACTCCACACAGACAGTGACCCAGCCGGGAATTGAACCTGGGACCCTGGAGCTGTGAAGCATTGATGCTAACCACCATGCTACTGTGAGCTTACACAAGACTTTCTTTTGGAATAAGAGCTTCTCCTGCTCTTTTTCAGTGGTCCATGGACCAGATTCTGAGCGGACTGAATGGGGTACACTGTTATCTCGGTGACATTCTCATCATCAGTTCATGTGAGCAAGAGCAGTTGAAGAACTTGGAAGCTACGAAACCATAATCTCCGAGTTAAAAAGGAAATTGGCGACTTTGTCAAGACATCCTTAACCCACCTTGGCCACATTATCGATAAAGACGGCTTGCACAAAGAGCCAAAGAAGATGACAGCATTATTAGAAGCACCATGTCCTCAAAATGTGACACGACGTAGGTTGTTTCTGGATTGATCAATTATTTCAGTAAATTTGTGTCCAAATCGAAGCGGATTGAAGCCTTCACACACTTTGTTATGTGCCAAACAGATATGGTACTGGTCAGAAGATTGCAAAAGTGCACACAATGCGGGGAAAAATTGCCTTAAAGAAGTCAGCTGTTGGTTCATTATAACCCCAATCTGACGTTACCACTTTCTTGTGATGCGTCACCGTCTGGGTTAGTGCAGTTGTCGTGTACATAATGCCTTCAGGAGAGAATGACTGATAGCATTTGTTTCACAAACTCTTACCAGCACAGAAACGGATTATGCTCAGCCAGAATAAGAGACTTTGAGTATCATTTTCGGAGTGAGAAGGTTCCACCATTGCCTTTATGGATGTCATTTCCCTCTTTTGACGAACCATCGACCTTTGACGTCAATCTTTGAGATGTAAAAAGGTATTGCTTCTTTTGCAGCTAGAAGGTGACAAAGGTGGCCTTTGATATTATCGGCACACATGCATAACACTCAATTATAGTAAGTCAGAGCAACATGCAAATACTAATGTTTTGTCAGGATTGCATGACCTGCAAGTCAAGCATGATTTAGAAGAACATTTTGTGAATATCCTGTATTTCTCATTTATGGATAATGAACTTGTGACTTGATCTCAGGTACAGAGAGACACAAGAACCGATCCAGTGATGTGGAAGGTGATGGACCTGGTCCAAATGGAACGATATCAGACGTTGATCGGACAAATTCAGACCTCAAGCCCTACATCACATGAAGACTTGAGATGACAGTCCAGAATGGAGTTTTATTATGGGGTATCCGAGTGATTATTACTCCATGTTTGCTTAAGAAAGTCCTTGACCAACTACATGAGCTGGTGTGGTGAGGATGAAGGAATTGACGCACAGTTAATTTTGGTGGCCACGATTAGATGTTTAAATTGAAGAGAAAGTGGGGCAACATCAATCCTGCACAAACTAGGAAACGCTCCACCACCGTAACCCTTAGATTCATGGGAATTGCCAACACAGCCATGGCAGAGAATACACAGACTACGCTGGTCCACGAGAGGGTCACATGTTCCCCGTGATTGTGAATGCACGTTCTAAATGGCCGGAAGTCATGATCATAAAATCCACGATGACAGAACAAACCATTGAGCAGTTTGACAAATATTCGCAAGATTTGGAACACTGGAGCAGATCGCAAGTGGTACTCAGTTCACTTCGAAGGAGTTCGAGGACTACCTAAAGAGAAACAGTATGACCACATCAAGCCAAGTCCATATCACCCTGCGACAAATGGGTTGGCCAAACGTTTTGTTGAATCACTGAAACATTCCATCAAAGCATCGAAAGTCCAAGGTCCATTGGCAAGAAGAGTAAACAAATTCTTAATGTCTTACCGGAATACCTCACACACAACAACACAGAGTTCACCAGCAATGCTGCTGTTCAGGAGGAAACTGCAAACACAGTTTGATCTTTCGATACCATCTGATACTTCAGAGATTGTAAAACGACAACAAGAAGCACAGATTGCTCAGAGGAAACTGAACTCTAAAAAGCGAGTATTCAATCAGGGGAGAGGGAATGCTAACCAGGAGCTGCACCACCAGCGAGAAATTGCTGTGATCCCAGCAAAGACAGGTCCAATTTCATACACCGTACAGACGGATGATGAAAGAGCAAATTTAGTCAGCGACACTTCAGAGCAGAGACCGCACATGAACACAAATTCAGGTCCTGCTTCTGAGGGCTTTCCAATACCGGATGAGACAGACACTGGAGTAACGTCCCAGGAAGTACCACCCACCGAAGGAACGGAGGACACTGCCGAGACCATGAGTAGCCAGGTTCCAGAACGTCAAATACAACCCAAATGGAACAGATGCCCACCTGAGAGATTGTTTTCTTGAGTTGTATATATGTATAGAGATAATGCATAAGTGAGTGTTGTATAAATGTTAAGTCGTTGTTGTACAAAAGTAGAGGGGGAGGGGTGGAGTGTATCAAAGAATGCATCCCTGTTGGCGGGACGTCACATGATCTGTAGTGACATCAGCAGAGCGTGTTTTGCGCAGGCTTCAGTTCTCCATCTTAGATTGTATCTGGAACATCTCCTAATAAAACCTGAGTGTTAGAACTCCTGCATCTTTTCTCTTTATAGCAAACTCAAAGACATAACAGACTCCAACTTTAATATTTACACACGGAGCTGGAATTAGCATACCAGCTGAATATCCGGACTGCTTTCAGCCAATACCCCTTAATCCATCAGATATTAAATTGTAAAATCCAGATGGCTCAAATCTTCCAATAAAGGCAGGGGCAGATCATTGAGTCTCTCTGTGTTATTGACAATCTACGCACATCCTTGGTGATGATTACAAAAGCAGGGGGGTCATGTTGGATTTGAATAGAACTTTGGTGAGGTCACAGCTGGAGTACTGTGTGCAATTCTGGTCACCACATTATAGGAAGGATGTGATTGCACTGGAGGGGGTGCAGAGATATTTCACCAGGATGTTGCCATGGACGGAACATTTAAATTAGGGAGAGAGGTTGGATAGGCTTGGGTTGTTTTCGCTGGAGCAGAGAAGACTGAGGGGCGACCTGATCGAGGTGGACAAGATTATGAGGGGCATGGACAGGGTGGATAGGGAGCAGCTGTTCCCCTTAGTTGAAGGGTCGGTTACGAGGGGACACAAGTTCAAGGTGAGGGGTGGAATGTTCAGGGGAGATTTGAGGAAAAACCTTTTAACCCAGGGAGTAGTGACGGTCTGGAACGCACTGTCTGGGAGGGTGGTGACGGTCTGGAACGCACTGCCTGGGAGGGTGGTCGAGGCGGGTTACCTCACATCCTTTAAAAAGAACCTCGATGAGCACTTGGCAAGTCTTAACATTCAAGGCTGTGGGCAGAGTGCTGGCAAATGGGATTTGGACTGGCATATCAGGGGCGGCAGGGTGGCGCAGTGGTTAGCACTGCTGCCTGCGGAGCTGAGGACCCGGGTTCAATCCCGGCCCAGGGTCACTGTCCGTGTGGAGTTTGCACATTCTCCCCGCGTCTGCATGGGTCTCACCCCCACAACCCAAAAGGTGTGCAGGATAGGTGGATTGGCCAGGCTAAATTGCCCCTGAATTGAAAATCCAACCCCAGGTAGCTTTCATGCCGCAGTGCAGAACCAGTGGGCCGAAGGGCCTTTTCTGTACTGTATTGCTCTGTGAGTCTGTGACGTTGGCGTATTGCCGAGTATTCTGGGAAAACCGAATGATGCCCTGCATTTCGGCAACTCGGTGCCTTTCATGGAAGGATTTCCAAAGTTCTTTGAAGAATCAGCGGATTTTCAGCCTGCAGCAGATCAGGAGGTTTGTTTATTGAGAAGCGATTCCCAATTCCACCAGACAGACACAACCGTCTAGACCCTGCGAGGATATGCAGACTATAGAACTCTCGGTTCTTTACAGAAGAAGCCGGGAGAATGGGGATACCGACGGCACTGTGGCAGACAGTGCCCATCCACAGGATGGGACCTGGGTTGACTCTTTCCTGAAGAAGATAAGGAGGAAGAAGCTGTTGGAGCTCGGGGTGATCCGTTGAAAGATGAAGTCCTCGAGGTTGGTTTGCCTGAACCATATGAAGTCGCGATTGTTTTTTTCTGCTGTGGCAAAGCCACATTCAATCTTCACCTCATTGAACCTCCCAGTGCAGTGTCTTGTATGTTACTGGTTAACACGTGAAGAGCAATTCAGGGAGTACAAAATATAGGATCACACTGGCAGAGAGTCAGGAGCCCCTGTTACAGTTGGTGAAAGTAAGCTGACACTCACACTTCAGCCTCAGCTGAAAATCTTATTCCCACTCCAGGTGTCCTCCACATCAGAAGCTGAGGCAGAACCTTCAGAACTTCTATAGCTTCAGTATCTCATAGAGGAAATAAATCTTCACACTGTCTTAGAGATTCATCCCATTGTAACACAGAAACTAGGAGCAGGAATAGACTTTCGAGCTATATGGAAAATGGGTTGTCTGATGTTCTCATCCTCTAAGTTCTGTCCATTGCCCCTGGGGCAGCCTCACACTGAGGCAATTATTGGTAATGTTGCCATTGCCTACAGGAAGCAAACACCCTTTCTGAAATATAATCGGAAAATCATCTCTCCTTAATCTCCTCTTCTTAATAGAATCATCATAGAATCGCTACACTACAGAAAGAGGCCATTCAGCCCATCGATACTACACCGACCCTCTGAAAGAGCATCTTACCCAGTCCCACTCCCCCCCCCCCCCCCCCCCCCCCCCCCCCCCCCCGCCTATCCCTGCAACCCCACCTAACCTTTGGACACTAAGGGGCAATTTATCATGGCCAATCCACCTAACCTGCATATCATTGGACAGTGGGAGGAAACCGGAGCATCCGGAGGAAACCCAGGCAGACATGGTGGAGAATGTACAAACTCCAAATGGTCAGTCAGCCAGAGTTGGAATCAAACCTGGGTCCCTGCCATTGTGAAGCAGCAGTGCTAACCACTGTGCCACCCGTGCCTACAGGAATGTTGTTGTTCTTCCGCTCATCGTCCAGATTCCTTGGATTCTCAGGTGTTCAATGTCTTTTGCATCCTCATTTCTGCGGTGAATGATTGGGCAGTGAGAGTCTTCATTGGATTTGGAGGCCTGTCGTCTTCTCAGGCCTTTCCCCAGTGTCATTCTGAAAGAGTCCTAATTTCGGCTTTTCTAGTTCCCGAGAGCTTAACCATTGATGTTCTTCAGTCTTCTTTCTAGGATCAGTCTTTCTTTGCAGTTCAGTGGTCCTGAAGTCTACACTCTGATTACAGCCTACACTAGAACTGGAAGCTGTAGTGAAGCCTAATTAAACCCCAAAGTTATTGTTAAATGTTGATCGTACAGCTGAGGAGATGTGGTGTAATGGGTTAATAGAGTAGTTATGGTAATGAGTGATGTGGACCGTGATGTATCATCCATTGTCATTATGACATTGTGAAATGTTCAGAATACAAAGAGTTACTGTCATATCATAATTAACCACTAGATGGAGCTAGATGCAGAACTACATAAAGCACTGACTCACAGGCTTCTGGGAGTATGTTCCCTTGGCCACAGGAAAAAACTTTTCACTGTACTTCAGTACATGTGAGAATAAATGAAATCAAGTCAAATGAAATAAAAAGTGCAAATAAATGTTAACTTTGTTAATTAACTTCTGTATTCTTTGTGAACACTACGACATCCACCCTGATAACAAGAATCACAAAGAACACCACAGTCCTGTGCGAGACACACGGGAGAGAGGATGGAACACTCTGTACTACTGACAGACAGACCTACTCTGTAATCTACCTTATATAAGCAGTTTAAAGCAAGGAGCGGTGCAAGATCACAGTCTCTGTAGGTAAGATAGGTCGGATATACCAGGAGGAAGAAACCACTCCACCAGTATATGAAACAGTTGATATGATCATCATTACTGAGAAAAGCTTTAATATATTCTAGATTTTATTAACTGAATTTCAATTCCAACGACTGTGATGGTCAGATTTGAACCCCTGCCTGGGTCCCTGGATTTCTAGTTCAGTGACATTACCACAGTATCACTGGATAATAGCAATTAACTGCGGGTGCTGGAATCTGAAACGAAAGAGAAAATGCTGGAAAATCTCAGCAAGTCTGGCAGCATCTGTAAGGAGAGTAAAGAGCTAACGTTTCGAGTCCAATGACTCTTTGTCAAAGTGTTTTTTGTATAAAAAAATATTGTTTTGCGCATGTGCACCGATGATCGGGCGTGCATGCGCAGTGCGGGCAAATGTTTTTTATATGTTCGTGGCCATTTTGAAGGCCGCTTGCAGCCGGCATACTAAAAGCCGGCTGTTGCGCGTGGATTTGCGCGATCGGGAGCACCGCGACGGATGTCTCCGTGACCCTCCCGACACCAGCCCGCGTCTCACCCGCGGGTTGCGCCCCCCGAGTTTGACAATCCCTGCTGTAGACAGCCGTGAACTTGGTGGCTCCTGCGCGGAGTTTTAAAATTTTTATCTATAGTCCCGATTGGTCTTGCTATTTCCATCCCGAAGTGCATCTTTGTCTCTGTGAAAGCGCTGACAGTTTTTTTTGCGGTACAGCATGCATTCAGTAAAAGGTAATGGTGGGGAAAAAACAGCAGCGGGCTGATCGCGAGGCTCTGGAGAGCGTGGTCGAAAGCTGGCAGAGGGCCCGGAGCCTGTACTCCCAGCCCAATGGTCTACGGCCCAATTAGTGGACTTCTTAACCTTACAATTCCCGAAACCGAGGATGGAAACCTCCGAAGACCAGGTAACGGCCATTGACCTGTTAAAAGCAGCAGTGGGGAGGGTTGAGCAGTGGCTGGAGTCCCAGAGCACTTCGCTCCAAAACATGGAGGCGTCTGTCGCCAATCACACGGACCGGTTGGCCGTGATGGAAGCCAAGCTTTCCCTGATTGCCGGCAGTTTTAAAAAGGTGCGTGATAGAGTGGACGAGCTGTGGAACAGAGAGCGGCAGCTGAATAGGCGGATAGTGGGTCTCCCGGAGGGGCTGGAAGATTGGTAACCTTCGGAGTATGTGGCACAGATGCTACGGAAGCTGGTAGGGGAGGAGGTTTTTAATCATCCCCCAGAGGTGGATACAGGGCGCTGAGAAGGAAACCGAAAGTAGGTGAACAACAAAGGGCGATGGTGGTACGTCAGCATAGATTCCTGGACAAGGAAAAAATCCTGAGGTGGGCTAGGCAGGTGAAGAAAAGCACGTGGGAGGGGAGCGTTATCAGGATATATCCCGATTTGGTCATGGACTTGGCTAAACACTGTGCCAGTTTTAATAAAGTCAAGGCAGTTCTCCACAAGGAAGGTGTGTGATTTGGTACGCTGTATCTGGCCCGCTTGTGGATCACCTTCCGTAAGAGGGAATACTTTTGGACACACTGTAGGAGGCGGAAAAGTTTCTTCGAGACCAAGGGATTGGGGACTCGTAAATATGTTCAACTTGTTAAAATGTTATTGTTCTGTGTTGTAAGGGACTGTGTTATTAGTTTGCTTGCTGTGTATTCCAACACTGTTACTAAGTTCCTCTGTTCCTGTTCATCACTCTCTCGGTTTTCTTCTTCCTTTTACTTTGAGACGGGGCTGGTGCTCACGAGCTGGGGGGTGGGGGGCGGAATCTGCTTCCTCGGGTCCTTTTCTTTTTTATTTGTCTGGGATCGGGTATGGGCGATTTGGTGGGCTCAGGGTAGTTGTGGGCATTTTGCGGAACCCACCATGCTGATGTGTAAAACGGGAGAGATGTGGGGACAAAATGGTGGAAGGAAGGTTGGGTTTTGTATATTTCTTTTTTTTTGGTTTAACCTGATTGTAGGGAGGGTGGGGTTTGGAAGGGGGGGTTGGATGGGATAGCTGACGGTCCGAGTTTAATTAAGGTGGTGCGATCTGGGGCAACACTGTGGCGCAGTGGTTAGCATTGCTGCCTCACGGCGCTGAGGTCCTAGGTTAGATCCCGGCTCTGGGTCACTGTCCGTGTGGAGTTTGCACATTCTCCCTGTGTTTGTGTGGGTTTTGCCCCCACAACCCAAAGATGTGCAGGGTAGGTGGATTGGGCACTGCTAAATTACCCTTAATTGTTAAAAATGAATTGGGTACTCTAAATTTATAAAAAGAATGGTGGTGCGATCTGAGAGTCGATGGCGGTGGAAACCAAGCGGTGATCTCATTAGGTACGGCCTGAAGACCTGGGGAGTTTGGCTCAAACAAAAATATGGCTGATTGTCAGGGGCGGGGGGAGACAGGAGCCCCCTCACTGGATTGATAACTCGGAATGTTTGAGGCCTGAATGACCCTGCTAAAAGGTCAAGCATATTTGCTCATCTGAAGGGCCAGGGGGTGGACTTGATGTTTCTCCAGGAGACTCATTTGAAGGTGGCAGACCAGATAGGACTGAGAAGGGGATGGGTTGGCCAGGTGTATCACTCTGGTCTGGATGTGATGACGAGAGGGGTGGCCATGGTGATACGTAGAAGGATGTCTTTCTCAATGAAGAGGTAAATTGCGGATCCGAGTGGTAGACATGTGTTGGTAAGCGGGTGGTTTGAGGGCTCTCCCGTGGTATTGTGCAATATATATGCCCCAAATTGGGACGATGTGGACTTTATGAGGCAAGTTCTGTCCTTGATCCCAGACCTAGATTCACACAGACTCATTTTGGGGGGAGATCACAATACAGTCTTGGATCCGGAGCTAGACCAATCAAGCCCGAGATCTGGGAGGACATTGGCGATGGCTGGGAAGCTGTCGAAATCTATGCAACTCATGGGGGGGCGTAGACCCGTGGCGCTTTGGGAGGCCTAAGGCGAAGGAGTTTTCCTTTTTTCCACATGACCACAAGCATTATTCCCGAATAGATTTTTTTTGTTTTGGGCAAGTCGTGATTCCTAGAGTTACGGAGACAGAGTACTCGGGGATCATGGTGGCTGATCACGTGCCTCACTGGGTAGACCTGTGGGCGGAGAAACCGTCTACTGCTATACCCTCGTGGAGATTAGACGTCGGTCTCCTTGCAAATAAGCGATTATGTGAGAGATTGGAAGGCGGCATTTGTAATTATTTGGCTCAGAACGACACTGGTGAGGTCTCCATCGGGGTGCTACGGGAAGCACTGAAGGCTGTGGTTAGGGGAGAACGTTTTGCAATCCGGCACATTGGCTAAGGGTGGAGCGAGAAGAACAATCGAGATTGGTGGAGGTGATCTTAGCAGTTAACCGTAGCTTCCTGGAATCACAGGTTGAAGCAGTGTTGAGGGAGCGTCAGAAGCTCCAGATGGAGTTTAATTTGGTCAGCTTGGAGGAGGCGGTGAGACAGCTGGACAGAGCCAGGGGGCGGGATTCTCCTGTACCCGGCGTTCCTTCGCACCTTCAGGGGCTAGCCCGGCGCCGGAGTGGTTTGCGCGCCGCAGGCTGGCGTGGAAGGACTTTGGCACCACGCCAGCCGGGGCCGAAGGGACTCAGCCGGCCGGCGCAAGTCCGCGCATGCGCGGGAGCGCCAGCGGCTGCTGACCTCATCCCCGTGCATGCGCAGGGCGGGGGTCACCTACGCGTCGGCCATCGCGGAGGCTGACACGGCCGACGCGTAGGAAAAGAGTGCCCCCACGGCATAGGCCCGCCCGCGGATCGGTGGGCCCCGATTGCGGGCAAGCCACCGTGGGGGCGCCCCCCGGGGCCAGATCGCCTGCCCCCCCCCCCCAGAACCCCGTAGCCCACCCATGCCGCCAGGTCCCGCCGGTAAGGGACCTAGTCTGATCTACGCCGGCAGGAGTGGCAAAAAACGGGTGGGACTTCGGCCCATCGCGAGCCGGAGAATTCGGGCAGCCCCGGGGCCCATTGAGTCGTGCCGGTCCCCGCCATTCTCTGAGGCGGGCGGCGCGATTCACGCCTCACCGACTTTTAGGCGGCTGGAGAATTCGGAGGACGGCGGGGGCGGGATTCACGCCGACCTCCGGCGATTATCCGACCTGGCGGGGGGGTCGGAGAATCCCGCCCAGGGGGTTCATTTACAAACATGGAGAGAAGTCTGGTAGTATACTCACTCATCAACTGAGGAAGCAGATGGTGGATAGGGTTATAGGTAGACTTAGGGACAAGGGGGAGAGATGGTCACGGACCTTGTGGGGATTAATAAAATCTTTGCTTCCTTTTATCAAAGGCTGTACCGATCAGAACCACCATCGGGGGAAGGAACTGAGAAGGAGATTCCCAGATGGGTTGGAGTTTCCAATGGTGGGTTAGACTAGGATTGGAGACTCCAGTAGCTCTGCGGGAGCTGCTGGGATGTGTGAATTCGATGCTGTCCGGGAAGGCCCCAGGACCGGACGGATTTCCAGTCGAATTTTCTAACCGTTTTGGTATGCTGCTGGGTCCATTGCTGATACGGATGTACAACGAGGCGCTGGGGAGGGGCTCACTCCCCTTATACTGTTACCGGCCTCCATTTCCCTACGGTCACCTTAGTTATTAGGTTTAGTTTAGTGCATAGCGCGTGAATCATTGCATATAAAACAAGTGTGTTTGTTAATAAACTGTCTTTTGAACTAATATACTGGTTGTGTGGACATTCGGTCAATATAAGGAACAGCTTGTGGTTCACATAGAAATAAAGAAATCAACAGCTGCTACTATTGTTATGGTCCGAAGATGGTTGTTGGACCTGGGGTCGGTATGGTGTAGAGTGGAGAAGACCTATCCTTTTTTGCCAGGTAGGTATTCATCTAACCCAGTGGTGGTTTCCACTTTGAGGGTTTGGAACCAGTACCGGTTACATTTTGGTTTGGAGACGATGTACTGGAAGGCTCCGAGTAGTGGCAACCACAGATTCATTCCAGCGAGCTTGGATGCCATGGTTTATGGATTAGGACCGCTTGGGGATCCAATGCTTTGAGGGCCTGTTCTTGGGTGGGACGTTTGCGGATCTAACTGAGCTCATGGAGGCCTATCAAATGCCCAGCAGTAATGAGTTTAGGTATCTTCAAACATGGGCTTTTTGAGCATGTGTTGAGTTCATTTCCAATGTTACCGCTCTTGGGTCACGGATGTTGAGATTGGTGAGGATATAAGTTCTCCAATGTGTCTGCTGAGTGGGCCAGTAGGGAGTAAGTCTCGATGGTGACCGTGCGGCAGAGATGGGAAGAGGAGTTCGGAGGCACGGTGCGGGGCTGGGTTTGGGAGGAAGCGTTAGGGTAGGGTTAATGGATCCTCATCATGTGCCAGGCTCAGCCTTACACAGCCTAAGGTTGTGCACAGAGCACGTATGACACCGGCTGGGCTGAGCCATTTCTTCCCGGAAGTGGCTGATCATTGTGTGCGATGTGCCTGATCCCCTGCAAACCATGTTCACATGTTCTGGCCTTGTCCAAAACAAGTGGTATTTTGGATAGGTGTTACGGATGTGCTGTCTCAGGTGGTGGGGGTAGTGGCCAAGCCTTCTCCGTGGGTAGCTACCGTGGGTAGCTATCTTTGGTGGTGTCTGACGGTGCTGGTGTCATGGTGGGCAAGAGGGCCGCCATCGTAGCGCTCGCCTCCTTACTGGCACACAGGAGAATTTTGCCGCCAAACACTGGGTAATGGGTACAGAACCTTGCTGAGTTCCTTCATCTGGAGAAGATCAAATTCGCCATTCGAGGTTCGGATCAGGGGTTCTCCGTGAGGTTCACGCTGTTCCAGACTTTTTCAAGAACTACTAGACCGTCAGCAGGAGTGGGGGGGGGGGGGGGGCGGGGGGGCGGCAATAGTAATTGTGTTGACTGTTAGGGGGGGGGGGTCTTTATTTGGTTTTCCTAAGAAATAAAAACGTTTCTTTCTCGTTAAGGCGTTGCCGTCATATTTGTATATATAATGTTATATTGCATTGTTATAGTGCTAAATTGTTAATATTTTCTGCAGTGTTTGTTGTTGTTTAATGTTAGGGATTCTTCCTGTTTCTGTATTCTCTATACGCTTTGGATATGCCTTCAATAAATTATGTTTCAAAAAAATAGACACTGGAACATTGAAATGGAGGAACATGCAAACAGCAATCAACAAGCGAGCTTCTAAACTCAAGGTAATGCAAAGCAAGTTTGAAATGACTTGAATCTATGACCTTGTGACTTACTGGTGAGAAAGAGTGTTATCCAATGGCTAGGGGGTTTCTTTGCTCACTCAATCTCGGCAAAGCCCCTGCAACACCCACAGTACCTTGTGCACAGGTGCAAGTACAGGCCAACAGATGCCAAGCCTTATTTTGTAAGTAATCTTGGGAACAACACTTACTTTCCATCATTTACTCATGGGATTTGTTGCTTGCACATAGAGAGTTACCAGAGCATGCCAACTGAATGAGATAATACACAATACATCCTGGCGCAAGTTGGCAGCTCACTTGAAGCTGAAAGAAAAAGCATTGAAGGCTCGATAACGAATATATATACATGGAGGGATATTGGCAACTATAACAGCTCCCAGTGCCTCATCCTTGTGTTCAAATCCTTCCATAGACTCCCCTCCACCCTATTTCATGATCTCTGCAATCTCTTCCATCCCAACAACTTCTGAGATCCTCGTATTCCTTTGACTGCATCCCCAACTTCCTTTCCCCCACTATTTGGTCATGCCTTCATCCGGCCAGGCGAAAGCTTTAGAACTCTCTCCCTAAACCTTTCCACCTCTCATTGTTCCTGATGCTTTCTGGATTTATTTTATAATTATGATCCCTATATTTGTCGGTTTCTGTGTAAACCACAGCTCCGACCCAATACATTCAGGTGCGAATGGTGGTGGACAATTAAAACAATTAACTGGAGGAGGGTGATGGAACCATCAATTCAGCGAACACGTGTAGTTGGATCTGAACAGAGGCTTTAATACACTTACAATAGAGCCAGCCTATTCATCGTTGAGCTTCAGGTGAACTGGCAGGCTGGCTCTAAGGCACTGATCTTTATACATCGGTCCCAGGGGGAGGAGTCCTGGGCGGAGCCAAGGGAGGAGCCCAGTACAAACTCTTCCAGATGACCATCAGCTGCTTTTTCCTTTGAGGGAGAGAGCTGGCTGGTGGGTGGTTTGCGGTTAGAAGTTTCTAGTTTCTAGTTCCGCACTTTGTATTGAAGTCTCTCAATTTATTTTGGGTGAGATGTTAAAGCGAGTCCTTGGCTGCTCCTGACAACTGGATGTAAAACATCCCATGGTACTATCTTGAGAAAAACAGGAACATTTTCCCGAATGGCCTGACAAATGTTTGTCCCTCAACCACGATCACTAAATCAATTTATCTGGCCATTATCCCATTAATCTTTATGGGAGCTTGCTGTGCAAATATTGGAGCTGCATTGCCAACATTGTAACTGAGACTCCACTTCCAAAATTCTTCATTGGTTGAGAGGTGCATTGGGGCGTTGTGTGGTTGTGAAGGGTGCTATTGATATCCAAGTCTTTTCTTTTCTTCAACTGTTGCTAATATAGGAGCAAGAGAAGGTCATGCGGCCCCTGCTTCCTATTCCTCAATGCAATTAGAGATGGCTGATCTGTACTTCAACTCCATCTACCCACACTTGCTCACTATGGGCATGATGGAGCCACCACGTTGTGACCGACGCGGAGCCCTGCGCAATGGGTGAATCCCACGAGAGCCCCAAACTGGGGCCCCGCCCAGGGGGGGGGGGAGGGCCAACGTGAGTCACCTGACTCGCTCCGCCTGGCACGATCTGGATCACCCCCCCCCCCCCCGCTGCTGGGTGTGGTTCAGATCAGCATATTTAAATATGCCGTTCGACTTATTTAAACACCCAGACACGGTATTCACCCACCACCCGGGAGTCAATGGCTGTGCTAGCGAGACCTCAACCAGACGCCGTTTGTTACAACAAACATGGTGGTACCTCAGGATGCCAGGCAGGCACTGCCAGGGGTTGGGCCTGGGGGGGGGGGGCCTTACCCATTAGAGGCGGGGGGGGACGTTGGCAGGAAATCTAAAGAGTTTGGGGGGATGAAGGGGGGATGACCTGAACTTTGGGGAGGGGGGGGGGGGGTGCCTGAAGGGGGGATGCAGTGATCAGGGCAGCCAGTCAAAATGGCGGCCCCATCTGTGGGGAGACAGTCCTACTGGTGAACCCAGCTCGCCAGGGCAGGAGAGCTGCTGAATGTGGCCTTGAAACTCCCCGAGGCCCAAAAAACCAGCGAAATGCTGGTGAATAGCGGGGTGAAGTTCAACACTGCAGCTGTCAAGAAACACCCCAGCAAACCCGCCCGAAAGTGGACTTTGTTTCATGTCCGCTAAATCGCGCCCTATGCCTCAAGTAATAATTTAGACAATCTCTGCCCTAGTTTCTCTTACCAAGTTGTATTGCATATTAGCGGAAACAGGTTTCTTACTGGGAAGACTCTCGGGCAAAAGATTGTAAGGCTAGGGAAATCTAGGCAAATAAATTGAATAATTTGTCAACTGCAATGTGCGCTGTGAACATCTTCAAAGCCGTCTGGAAATATTATAGGTGATGTGCCTGGGTGGAGAGGGGAGGAAGGAGGGACAAAGGAATTGTGATGGAAGGATAGAGGAAGGAGGGAGGGAGGAAATGAAGGAAGGAAGGGAAGGAGCGAGGGAGTAGAAATAGGGAGAGAGGAAGAAAGGAGTGGAGGAGGGAAGAATTGATATAGCGTCAGAGGGACAGAGACAGAGAGAGAAGGTACAAAAGTGCTGATCACTGTGAGGGGGGAGGGGGAGGAGCATCAGTTTTGGTCCTTATCGAGACTGACAACACGGGAAGAGAGTGCGGCCCTGCAGGCAGATTGGAAGCAGCTTGGAAGCGACTTACACACATTAGAACACAAGAAATAGGTGAAGGAGGAATTCACCGGGCCCCTCAATCCTGCTCTGCCATTCGATAAAATCAGGCCTGATCTGATTGTGGCCTCAACTCCACTTAACTGCCTGTCCGCCATCACGCTTGACTCCAAACTGGCAGGGCCTCAGATGTTGTAATCTCCACAGTGCCATGTGCCAGTGGGCAGGGAAATAGGAGGATAGAGCAGATGAATGTGGCTGGGAGGATGGTGCAGGATGGGAGGGATTTAGATTCCTGGGGCATTGGTGTGGTGGTATGCCTATGGGCCATATCGTAGTTGGAGGGTGTGAGACCTCCAACCAGCAGGTGGCGGTACAGACATGCCATGCGGTCTGAAGACCAAGGTCATGTGACCTGGGACCAGTATATTAAAAAAAGTCTCATCTGACCATCTCCAGAAGAACACGGGATGGAGGGTAATAGGACCTGCATGTAACAGGTCATCAGAAGGCGTAAGTTCCAGAGGAGTAGCAAGACTCCATGATAATGTGCTCTGTATCAGATTGCCATGCTACTGCGCGAGACACAATGAAAGGATCTCGCTTTGGACAGATCAAAGTGTTTGGTGAGTTCATCATAAAGTACAAGGGACCAAACAAGACTATTGGGACCGGTTCTGGAGGGAGGCGGGATTTATACAGGCTGGGTCTGAACAGAGCTGGGACCCATATCCTGACATGGCAATTTTATTAGTGCCATTGGGGAGGGTTTAAACTAACTTGGCAGACGGATGGACACCAAGATGGATCATTAGAGAGGAGAAACAAGATGCTCAAAGGGTTGAGAGAGACAGCTAGCATTAGAGTCAGAAATAGTAAGACATTAGGTGGGCTATGAGTCAGAGGGAATACCGTAACTTCCAAATAAGACTCACTGTGCATCTATGTAAATGCACAGAGCAAGATAAATAAGGTTGGCACACAGCAGTTGCAGATAGACAAGGGAATATATAATAACAGAGATCTTGCTCAAAAAAGGGTTCCAAATATTCCTGGATTCAGACCATTCAGAAAAGATAAGGAAGGCTAGAAAGGCAGAGGGGGAGGCAGCGTTAATTAAAGAGTATTACATTGCTGATGAGAGGAGGAGAGAGAGACAATGGGCGGAATTGTCTCATTTTTTTCTCTAAATGGCACTGCTGCCTCACGGCACCGAGGTCCCAGGTTAGATCCCGGCTCTGGGTCACTGTCCATGTGGAGTTTGCACATTCTCCCCGTGTTTGAGTGGGTTTCGCCCCCACAACCCAAAGATGCGCAGGGTAGGTGGATTGGCCAGGCTAAAATGCTCCTTAATTGGAATAAATGAATTGGCTACTCTAAATTTTTTTTTAAAAATTCTCTCAGTGTCAACACAGGTGGGAATAGCAGAGTGTAGCCCCCAGCTGCATGACTGGAGCCCCCAGCTGCATGACTGGAGCCCCCAGCTACATGACTGGAACCCCCAGCTACATGACTGGAGCCCCCAGCTGCATGACTGGAGCCCCCAGCTGCATGACTGGAGCCCCCAGCTACATGACTGGAGCCTCCAGCTACATGACTGGAGCCCCCAGCTGCATGACTGGAGCCCCCAGCTACATGACTGGAGCCCCCAGCTGCATGACTGGAGCCCCCAGCCGCATGACTGGAGCCCCCAGCTACATGACTGGAACCCCCAGCTGCATGACTGGAGCCCCCAGCTGCATGACTGGAGCCCCCAGCTACATGACTGGATTTTCCTGCTATATTTTTAAACACTTAGGCAAAAAAAGATGTCAAGGAGGCGGGCCCCATGACATGGTTTAGCACACTGGGCTAAATCGCTGGCTTTTAAAGCAGACCAAGGCAGGCCAGCAGCACGGTTCAATTCCCATACCAGCCTCCCCGAACAGGCGCCGGAATTTGGCGACTAGGGGCTTTTCACAGTAACTTCATTGAAGCCTACTCGTGACAATAAGCGATTTTTCATTTTTCATTTTCACCATGTTGGCGTGGCGGGCTCTCAGCAACCTCGGTTTTGATAGATCGGGGTGCCATCTAGATAGAAGGAAGCCCCTTTCCAACACTGATCGCCCATCACCGAGGTATACCACCCCCCCCCCCCATCCACCCCACCCCCAGACAGGGAACCCCCTCCCCCCTCTCCACCAAACACAAATGGAACACCTGGCATCCGCCCCATGGATGCCAGCTGCCCTGGCGGTGCCCCTTGGAACTAAGGACAGATAGACAAAGGTGTCGTGAACATAAGAGATTTCCATTCTGCCCCAGTCCCCTCTCCAATGATATGATGCAGCACATTTCCACCCCTCTTCAGTTCTGTGGAAGGGTCCAGTGCAGTCGAAAACGTTAACCCTGTTTCTCTCTCCTCGGGTGCTGTGGGGCCTGCTGGGGTTATCCAGCATTTTCTGCTACTGTTGCGGAATCCAAGATGGGTCGGCTAAACTGCAGCAGATCAATGGGCTGCCTTTGAAGTGGAGTTCATTCAGGGGCACACTTCACAAACATTCCCAGAAGAGGGAAGAGCGGTAGGACAAACAAATGCCGAGCTCCCTGGGTGATGAAAGAAATGGAGAGTAAGACAAGAAAAGGTGTGTTTTTAAAAAAAATTCAGAGTACTCAATTATTTTTTTTCCAATTAAGGGGCAATTTAGCATGGCCAATCCACCTAACCTGCACATCTTTGGGTTGTGGGGGCGAAACACACGCAGACAATGTGCAAACTCCACACAGACAGTGACCCAGGGCCGGGATTCGAACCCGGGTCCTCAGCGCCGTAGGCAGCAATGCTAACCACTGTGCCACCGTGCTGCCCCAAAAGAAGGTGTGTTGATGAGAGATGTCAAGTGGGCAATACAGTTGAGAATCAGGCTCAATTTGGATGTTCAGAGGGTAAGTGAATAAGACTAATAGGAGAAGCACAGAGAGAGGAGGACTGGCAGTTAACCTAAAAAGGAATCCAAATACATATAAATGGCAAACAGTTGGAATAAATGGGTCTTTTTCCGATTGGCAGCAGTGACTAGTGGGGTACCGCAGGGTCCTGTGCTCGGACCCCAACTGTTCACATTAGATATTAATGATTGGACAAGGGAACTAAATGTATTATCTCCAAATTTGCAGATGGTACAAAGTTGGGTGGGAGGGTGAGCTGTGAGGAGAATATAGAGATGCTTCCGTGGCATTTGGACAGGCTGAGTGAGTGGGTACATGCATAGCAGATGCAGTATAATGTGGATAAAGGTTATCCACTTTGGTAGTAAAAATAGGAAGGCAGATTATTGTTTGAATGGGTGTAAATTGAGAGAGGCGGATACTCAGCGAGCCCTTGGTGTCCTCATGCATCAGTCGCTGAAATTAAGCGCGCAGGTACAGCAGGCAGAAAAGAAGGCAAATTATACATTGGCCTTCATAGCGATAGGATTTGAGTATAGGAATAGGGATGTTTTACTGCAATTATATAGGGCATTGGTGAGGCCACACCTGGAGTATTGTGTGAAGTTGTAGTGTCCTTATCTGAGGAAGGATGTTCTTGCTGTGGAGGGAGAGACTGATTCCTGGGGTGGCAGGACTGTCATATGATGAGAGACTAAGTCAGTTAGGGTTATGTTCATTTTTCTTTAGAAGAGTGAGAGGGGATCTCACAGAAACTCATAAAACTCTAACAGGATTAGACAGGGTAGATTCAGAAAAAATGGGAGGGAATCTCTGACAAAATCTCGCTCGGCTGGGGGGGGGAGGGGGGGAGAATGGGTGTCAGACCCGCGAGTGAGTCCGACACCGCTCCTGCGTTTCTTCGGGGACTGAAGAATCTCCGCCAATCGGGCACGCGCGGTTGATGCGGCACCGGTCAGTGGCCATTGAAAGAGGCCGCCACAGCGAATCGCGGCCGACAACAGACCGAGTTCCCGCAGGCATGGTTCACTCATGGTTCCACCCAGTCGGAGCTCAAGAGGACATGGTGGGGCAGATGACATTTAATGCACAGGAGTGTGAAGTGAGAAAAGTAGAAGGCAAAACTGGGAGAGACAATAAAAAATAACGGATGTCATTCTAAAGGGGGGCCCTAGAGCAGAGACAGCGGGAGGTTGGGTGGGGGGGGGGGGTGGGGGGGGGGTGCATGTGCACGAATCACTGAAGGTGCTGGGCAGGATGGGAACATGGTCAAAAAAACGTAGGGAATCCTGGGCTTTATACAACAGCAAGAAGGTTATAATGAATCTTTATGAAACATTGGCTTGACCGCAGCTGGAGCATTTTGTCCACTTCTGCCATACTTGGGGCGACATGGTAGCACAGTGGTTATCACAGTTGCTCCACAGTCCAGGGTTCCAGGTTCGATTCCCGGCCTCGGGTCACTGCCTGTGCGGAGTCTGCACGTTCTCCCCGCGTCTGCGTGGGTTTCCACCGGGTGCTCCGGTTTCCTCCCACAGCCCAAAGATGTGCAGGTTAGGTGGATCGGCCATGCTAAATTGCCCCTTAAGTGTCCAAAAAGTTCAGGTGGGGTTCCAGGGATAGGATGGAGGCATGGGGCTTAAGTAGAGTGCTCTTTCCAAGAAACGGTGCAGACTCGATGGGCCGAATGGCCTCCTGCTGCACTGTAAATTCAATGATTCTGTGATGCTTCAGAAATGGAGCAATGGCATTTTGGAAGGTTTCACAAGAAAGGTTTGAGGGATGAGGAGCTTCGGTTACGAAGGATAGACTGGAGAAACAGGCTGTTCTCCTCAGATAGAAGGTTGACACGAGGTTTGAGAGTGGTGTTCAAAATCATGAGGAACCTGGACAACATGGATGGAGAGAAGATGTTCCCTTTGGCAGTGGAGGGCACTGAGTCTTTGAATATGGTTAAGGAAGAGTCGGATAGATTCTTGGTGAACAAAAGGGAGGGGGGGGGAGTGAAAGGTTATTGGGTGTCGACAGGGTGCAGGTTTGAGTTTACTACCAGTCCAGCCATGCTCTTATTAAATGGCGGAGCAGGCTCGAGGGGCTGAATGGCCTACTCCTGCTCTTTATTCACATGTTTGTATGGATGAGCTGAGTTTCTCTTGTAGAGAGCGGGCATGAACACAATGGGCCAAACGTTCTCCTTCTCTGCTGTAACTATTCAATGATTCTGTGAAGGTGGAAGATGGATTATACTGACCCAGCCAGGAGACAGGAAGATATGTATATATCTACATCAACCTGGCTAATTTGTAAAATTATTATTTCAATCTAAAAATGGGCAAAGACTTTACACTGACATGCCTGATTGGCCATGTCCATACCAAAATAATTTTTAGCCTTCAGAACCCAACAGGGAGCTTGTTAACCCTAAAGAGGTGCTAATGCCCCCTTCAACTGAAGAAATTCAAATTCCAAAGAAATGCACCAATGTCCCTTATGCCCCTAAGGCAGAACTTTGGCCGTGAGATGGTAAAGGGGCAAAAGGGAGCCTCTATTAAACCTCACGAGATTCCAGACCTGGGGAAATACATCCTTTGTCCAAAACCCAGGAGAAAGAGTGGGAAGTACGTCACATGATCTCCGTCAAGCTGGTAGAGCCTGTAATTTTACCATGTGGAACTGAATCCAGGCAGCGTATTATTTGCCACCAAATAGGAGGCAGCAAAAAGAGTTCTGTTCAGGTAAATTGCCTGCCGCTCATCTACGCAGTGAACTACTGGAACATCGGAACTCCTGTATTGGTGCCAAAAGACTAGTTCATCTCTGCGTGGCTTCTCCTATCATGCTGGTCCTCGCTTCTGGAAAGACAGATCACCCTGCAACAGCTTCAACCTCTGAGGAAATACACAACTGGACTTTTTTTTTCTGAACTCCACTCACGTGAAACTATAACTCTTAATATTTCAATGTGCTCTTGCCCGCTTCCCTTTCTTTCCCTTATTCCTCTTTCATTGTACGGGTGCAAAGGGGACGGATGTTGCAAAACCCCTTCCCCGTGTTTTGCGTGTGTGTAAAATAAAGCAACCTTCTTATTTTACCTCATCTCCAGTTTGCCGTGGGGTGATGAGCAGATGATCGGATCATTCCAAACAGAAGGGTTCAGGAAAATGCACCACCACTTATAAAATCGGGAAATCAAAAATACCTTTCTATTTACGGATGGGTAGTGCAAGGAGAAATCAGGGCTGTTTAAATTAATCAGTGGGCTAAACAGCTAGCTTGTAATACAGGACAATGCCAGCAGCGCAGGTTCAATTCCCGTACCGGCCTCCCCGAACAGGCGCCAAAATGTGGTGACTAGGGGCTTTTCACAGTAACTTCATTGAAGCCGACTTGTGACAATAAGCGATTATTATTATTAATCCTCCTCCTGTCCATAATACGGCCGCCGGCGTCCATATTATATGGGGCTGGTTTAGCACAGTGGGCTAAACAGCTGACTTGTAATGCCGAACAAGGCCAGCAGCGCGGGTTCAATTCCCATACCGGCCTCCCCGAACAGGCGCCGGAATGTGGCGACTTGGGGCTTTTCACAGTAACTTCATTGAAACTTACTTGTGACAATAAGTGATTATTATTATTATTATATCCTGTTGTTGCTATGCTTGGACACCATGAAGCAGCACTGTGTAAGTTACAACAAAATCTTTATTAACAATCCTAAACTATATACATATCTGCCAGGTCCTTACACACTGCTACTCATCCCTACACTGGTCCTAGCTGGTGCAGCACAATGGCACAGTGGTTAGCACTGCTGCCTCACAGCTCCAGGGTCCCAGGTTCGATTCCCGTCACTTGGGTCACTGTCTGTGCGGAGTCTGTACGTTCTCCCCGTGTGTGCGTGGGTTTCCTCCGGGTGCTCCGGTTTCCTCCCACAGTCCAAAGGTGTGCAGGTTAGGTGGATTGGCCATGATAAAATGACCCCTTAGTGTCCCAAAAGATGTGCAGGTTAGGTGGGGTTACGGGATAGGACGGGGCATTGGGCCTCGGTAGATTGCTGTTTTGGAGGGTCGGTGCAGACTGGGTGTGCGAAATGGCCACCTTCTGCACTGTAGGAATTTATGGCTGTGGATCATTTGCCTTCTTCCATCACCATGTGGACAGTACTATACTCAGTCTCATGTTTACCCTTTGGGTACCAGATCCTTCTACCACAGTGGAAAGGAAGCGAAGGAGAGAGAAACTATTATATATTTTATATCTCAGATCTTTGCAGGGATGACATGAACTTGCATGTGTGGAACAGGTTTGATGCACAGTGCTTTAAAATGTCTGCTCCATGCTTCTAGCCCTGGCTTCCAACTTGCTTGCCATAGCTCGGTTACTTTTCTGAGTCCACACCCAGGCTTAAACAATCAAGCCTAGTTAGTATCAATTGTAATCAAACTCAGAGCAATTGAACACTAGAGAAACAAACCTGGGAAGGGAAGAGTGGTTGCTAGAGGCAGCGAGGAGATTAATTTTAGGCATTCTCTTCAGGAACAATACATTGACCTTGGAGAGTGCACGTCTCAGATTCACCAGAATGATACCAGGATTAAATTATGTTTTGTAAACTTTCCTTGTGGACATCACTCAGTGGCACATTCGCCTCTAGATCCTGAGGATTCTGAGTTCAGGTCCCACTCCTGGCCTGAGCACAAATACAAAGCTGACACTTCAGTGCAGCGCACTGTTAGAGGTGCAATCTAAGACACGGGGAGTCCACACCGAGTTGCAACAAACAAAACAAAGGTTTATTTACAAAGTTTAAGGCACAGCGCTCCCGGTCGTTCCCAGTCGGGTCTGAGCAGGCCTGTCCCGAACTGGCCGACCTTTAGCAGGGAAGCTCGTATTCCGCAAGGGACACATGGGATACAATTGGTTCCACCCATAAGGCCCGTGTGGGTGCAGGTTATGACACAGTCTTTTAAAAGAGCTGTTAAACCCAGCGGCGGAAGGTGGCGACGAGGGACTTTTCGCAATAACTTCATTTGAAGCCTACTTGTGACAATAAGCGATTTTCATTTTCATAAACCCGTGGCCCCATCCACCCACTCCGGGGGGGGAGGGGGGGGGGGGTGCAAAGACCCCTCACCTCCGTTTCTCCAAGGTGCCATGGCCGGTATTCACCCTGCAAATAGGGGCAGCACGGTAGCATGGTGGTTAGCATAAATGCTTCACAGCTCCAGGGTCCCAGGTTCCATTCCCAGCTGGGTCACTGTCTGTGCGGAGTCTGCACGTCCTCCCCGTGTGTGCGTGGGTTTCCTCCGGGTGCTCCGGTTTCCTCCCACAGTCCAAAGATGTGCGGGTTAGGTGGATTGGCCATGATAAATTGCCCGTAGTGTCCTAAAAAAGTAAGGTTAAGGGGGGTTGTTGGGTTACGGGTATAGGGTGGATACGTAGGTTTGAGTAGGGTGATCATTACTCGGCACAACGTCGAGGGCCGAAGGGCCTGTTCTGTGCTGTACTGTTCTATCTATCTATCTATTTAAACAACATCACGGAGAACAGATTATCTGGACATTATCATGTTGCTGTTTGTGGGAACTTGCTGCATGCAGATTGGCTGCTGCATTTCCTGCATTACAACACGTGTCTACACTTCAAAATGACTTTATTGGCCGTAAAGCACTTTGAGGCAGCACTGTGGCTATAAAATGTGCTGATTAAATTCAAGCCCATCTGATTTATTGACTTTCCATTGAGTCCAGCAGAATGAGTGATCAAACAGAGATCCTTAAGATGATTAAAGGATTTGATAGGGGCGATGGAGAGAAAGTAGGAAAGTAAGATGAGAAGAAGCGAGCTGACCTGTAAACTTAGAGTCAAGCTGCTCAAGGTAGAAATCGGAAATCACTTCTTCACACTCCAGAGTGTGATGGAAATTGGAGACCATTTGACGCGTTTAAGGCTGTGATCAATAGATTTTTATAGGGTAAGGATATTGAGGGATATGGATCAAAGGACTTCAATTACAATTGAGGTACTGATCCTTATAGATGGAATTGAATGATGGAGCACGTGCCATGCTCATGAAAGTTTATTCATGGATTTATGGACTACAAGGGACTGATTTAGCTCACTGGGCTAAATCACTGGCTTTTAAAGCAAACCAAGCAGGCCAGCAGCACGGTTCGATTCCTGTACCAGCCTCCCCAGACAGGTGCTGGAATGTGGCGACTAGGGGCTTTTCACAGTAAGTTCATTTGAAGCCGACTTGTGACAATAAGCGATTTTCATTTTCATTTCAAATTCGAAATGGGCCCTTGAAAACATAATGGAGTTGAGAGGTCAGGTGACCTTTCCTTTCCTGTCAATGCATACGGAACGAGACAAGACCCTGGATCTAATCTTCACATCAGAAACAAACATTAAAATGCAAATTAACTTGAAGGACATATCTTTGAGAAGTTACTAAAATGCAACAGATCTTTCCTGGAGTTAATGGTTATTCCTCTCCAAATAATTAAAGAAAATGGCCCATAATGCTTCCAAAGAATGGGTGTGAAGATACACTGTCCCCTCATGATGATATGTGAAATGGGTGGAACTTGGACCCCATTGTTCCACAATGGCCTCATCGTCAGAAACCATTTCCGAGGACAAAATTCAGAATCCTTCCAGTCACGTCACAGAAACCAGATTTTCAGATAAGGACATTTAATATGGCACATATTTGGAGGAGAAAGAAAAAGAACTATCCAGACCAGCTAGGGAGCAGGATTCTGCCTCTGTACCATCAGCAAGCAGAGGATTCGGGTTGGCTTTGTCCCTCTGTTTGAGGAACTGAACTCGCTTTTCACGAGAGGAGGTTTGACTGCACCTCGACAGAAGTGGAGAAATCTGCTGCTGCAGGCTGTGAACCGCAACATAAACATTTGCCTCAACCTCCAGACTCGATGCGTCAGTGGATGGACCAGAAAGAAATCACAGGTGTGCAAAGTTTCAAAACTTCATCTCAGAAAAAGCAAGTGCCACAGAGAACTGTGAACTTTTGACACCTTATTGCATGCTCTCCTTTTGTCAGAATCTCCTCTAATCAGAATCTGCTCTTGAGTGTGTGTGTGTGTGTGTGTGTGTGTGTGTGTATATACGAGTGTGTGTGTGTGTACATATGTATATGAGTGATTGAGTGCGTGTGAGCATGCATGTGTGAGCGTATGAGTCATAGCGTCATAGATGTTTACAACGTGAAAACAGGCCGTTCGGCCCAACTTTTCCATGCCGCCCCGTTTTTACCACTAAGCTAATCCCAATTGCCCGCATTTGGCCCATATCCCTCTTTACCCATCTTTCCCATATAACTGTCCAAATGTTTTTTAAAAGACAAAATTGTACCCGACTCTATTATGTGTGTATGAGTGTGTGTGTATATGAGTATGTGAGTGCATGTGTGGATACAAGTGTTTGAGTGTATGTATGTGTGCATGAGTGTGTTTATGATAATCTTTATTATTGTCACAAGTAGGCTTACATTACACTGCAATGAAGTTACTGTGAAAATCCCCTCTTCGCCACACTCAGGCGTCTGTTTGGGTACACAGAGGGAGATTTCAAAATTACAAGGACATCTTTCGAGACTTGTGGGAGGAAACCAGAGCACCTGAAGGAAACCCAAACAGACATGGGGAGAACGTGCAGACTCATCACAGACAGTGACCCAAGCTGGGAATCAAACCTGGGTCCCTGAAGCTGTGAAGCAGCCGTGCTAACCACTGTGCTACTGTGCCGCCTGTGTGTGTATACGAATGTGTGAGTATATGTGTGTCTGCATGAGTGTGTGTATTAGTGTCCACATATGAGTGTGTATGTGGAGCGTGTGAGTCAGTGTGTGTGTGATTGTGTGTGTATGTGTGGGTGTGAATGTGTGAGCATTTATGAGTGTGTGCGTGTGTACGAATGTGTGTGGTGTGTGTGTGAATATGTGAGTGTGTACGAGTATGGGTGTGTGTGTATGAGTGTGTGTGGTATGTGTACGAGTGTGTGTGATGTGTGTGTGGGTGAGTGTATGTGGTGCATGAGTGTGTGTGTACATGTGTGTGTGGCGTGTATACAAGTGTGTGCACACTTGTGAACGTGTGTGAGCGAGTGTGTGTGGGTGCGGTGTGAATACAATTGGGTGTTGAACAACAATCATTTATCCTTTTTCTTTAAACGTACAATAAAACTTGTCATTGGTAAGTTCTTGAAGGTACAGGACTCGGGGGTGGGTTTAAAACACATTATTCTTTTAAAACACATCTGTCTTTGGTCAGCCAAGAGGTAAAAAAAGGGGGAGGAACCTACTAAATCACCCCTGTCTATAACACAGGCTCAAGGGGCCGAATGGCCTCCACCTGAGCCTGAATTGTTCCCAAGAGCAATGGCTGATCTGTGGATGCTGGATATGTGGGGTATAATCAGTCCTTCTGTTCTTGGTGTTCAGAAATGCCAGTGACAGCAACCAGGATTTCCTTAATCCACATGTAGAGACGATGTGGGTGAGGGCGGCAGCTTGATTTGACTGAAATGATCCTTCAGAGAACACTGGAGGAGGTGGGGAGGCAGAATATCTCCCCGAGTTCTGTCTCACTGAGAAATCTGTGTGGGTGGTGTGTGTTTTCCCTTCAGAAATTGTGTTTTTTTTTGTAAGGTGATTGGCAAACAACCCAGATGGTAAGATGAAGGAGAATTTGTTTTTTCACAGTGAGTTGTTGTGATCTGGAAGGCACTGACTGGAAGGGTGGGAGAAGCAGATTCACCTGCCTTTCAGAATGAATTCGGATAAATATTTGAAGGGAAAGTACTTACAGGGCCACGGAGGGTCAGCGGCAACTAATTGAGCAGCTCCTTCAAAGAGCCGACACGGGCAGAGTGGGTGAATGACCTCGTTCTGTGCTCTAGGGCTCCACGATTGGGAAAACGGCAACACCAGTATGGGGAAGACTGAGCTCAGTATTTCACTGCAATTAGGGAACAGAATCGTCAGTTGTCTGATAGGTGACCTAGGAACACCTCCAATTTCTTGTTTCACGTGACTTAACGTGATCTCGTAAGCTTCAACTCTTCATTATTCTCCTTTGTGCATCTCCACCGCAGTGCAAGACTCACTATGACATCTCCTAAAACTCGTCCTTTCCCAGAACTTCCATTTGGTCAATCCCCTCCCCTCCTTCAGTCTTTCAAATCCCTCCAAGGCCCTGCCCCTCATATCTCTGTAATCTCACCGAGCTCCACAACCCTCCGAGATATCTGCGCTCTTCAAATTCCGCCTTCTCCTGCACCACCAATTGTCATCGCTCCATCGCTGGTCGCCCTGCCTTCGTTTTCCCAAGTCCCGTACTCTGGAATTCCATTTTCACATCTCTCAGCCTCTCTACCCCGCCTCCCTCCTTTAAGACTCTCTTTAAAAACTACCTCCTTGGCCGGGCTCACACAGTCAAAGACAAAGTACTGCAGATGATGGGAATTTGAAATAAAAACCGAAAATGGGAGAAATACTCAGCAGGTCAGGGAGCCTCGGTGGAGAGAGGAACAGATTTAACGTTTCCCATCAATGAGGTTCTGATGGAAGGTCATCAACCTGAAACGGTAGCTCGGTTTCTCTCAGGAGGAGTGGTTAGCACTGCTGCATCATGGCACCGAGGACCTGGGTTCAATCCTGGCCCCGGGTCGCTGTCCGTGTGGAGTTGACATATTCTTCCTAAGACTGCGTGGGTCTCACCCCCACAACCCAAAGATGTGCAGGTTAGGTGGATTGGCCATGATTAATTACCTCTTAGCAGGTGCTGCCTGATCTGCTGGGTATTTTCCGTTTCTTATATTTTGACCAAGCATTTGATCATTTGACCTAATAACACTTTATGTGTCTCAGTGTCACCCTTTGTTTTATCATGCTCCTGTGAAGCATCTTGGAATGTTTGAGGGCAACTAGCGATGGGCAATGATTGTTGGCCAAGCCAGAGACACACAACCTGGAGAGGAAGTTTAAACAATTCAATGTGCTGTGGTCGATGAACCAGATGCTGTTCTCGTGAACAAACAGGAGTTTGTTGAGAACAAGGAACAGAAGCCACTGGGGTCGCTGCCCTGGGGCAGCACAGAGATGTGTCTCCAGCCCTTACATCTTTATTACATGGCTCCCCGATCTATTCTGCCTGGGAGCATTCTCCACCCTCTAGGGCGATCACCTGCTCTCAGCCCCAGGAGCCATGTATTCCTTCTCAGCTGTGCTGTCTTAAAGAGACAGGCCCCTCCCCCTTTAACTTTTTAATACAATCTTCAAAATGAATCTACTCAACCCAAATTCTATATAAACATTATACATGCAAGTTAGACATTTATAAGTCGAAGTAGCAATTGTTCGCTTAAGAGATCTTGAAGCTTGCAATTATCATGACATTTCTACTAGCAGGCTTCAGCTATGCATGTTTCCATATATAGTCTTGTAATGGACTAATCCATACAGGCTGGCGGCTTTCCGAGCTCTGTCCTAGACTCTGTGTTGACCAAGGGCTATGTAGATGGTGTCAATCTCCAATCCCCCATTGGTCCTTTCCTCTGTCACGTACCTTACTATACAAAGCATGCAGACACCCTCATCGCAATACAGCACAGTCTTATATCTTGATATCTCATTTATGGACTCGGTCTGTCACTTGTGAAGGCGATGGTTTCTGGTATTTTTGTAGTATGATAAATTCTCTTTCATTTGAGCATTTCCATTTTCATCTATCCCATTGACCATGTTATCTTATTAGCTCCTGTGCATATCTATTAGTGTGAGCATTTCAGTGATCTTCCAGAATGGGTGGCACCGGAGCACAGCGGTTAGCACTGTTGCTTCACAGCGCCAGGGACCTGGTTTCGATTCCCGGCTTGGGTCACTGTCTGTGCCAAGTCTGCACGTTCTCCCGTGTCTGCGTGGGTTTCCTCCGGGTGCTCCAGTTTTCTCCCACCAGTCCCAAACGACGTGCTTGTTAGGTGAATTGGACATTCTGAATTCTCCCTCGGCGTACCTGAGTAGGCGCCGGAGTGTGGCGACGAGGGGCTTTTCACAGTAGTGTTGATGTAAGCCTACTTGTGACACCAATAAAGATCATTATTATGACATTCCAGTTTCCCTCCTGGTGCATTAACCGAGCTTCTGTTTGGGCATGAGGACTTCTTTATGCCAGACATCCACTTCTTCCTCCACCCCTAAGTTTCTCTCACTCTGGCACCACTAGCGGCAGTTTGGTCTGAGCCCGTTGCAGCTCCATCTCCATCTCCTGGAGTCAGTTTGCCTGTTTCTTTAACAACTCCATACCTTCCTCTTGATAATCATTTGAAGTACCTGTCATGATATTCAGACACACACATAATGATATACAGACAAGCAGCTAATGGACACAGAGAACAGGACACGACCAATAAGCAGGCAGGACACTCAGGGGTGGGATCTGACTATAAAAGACACGAGGCATTCACACTCCACCTCTTTCCACCGATGAACATCGAGAGAGTCAGTCAAGGGTGTTGTTACAATCTCACACCTCCACCACGTGGCTAAGAGCTAGTCTGGTTCAGTCAGACAGAGTAACCACACTTAAGTTAGCAGAGAGTCGAACTCACAGAGAACTGTGCTAACTGTGCTATTAGTTCAATAAACCTGATTGAACTAACTTCAAGGTCTGGAGTATCTTTCTGATCTAAGCTGTATCCAGTTTCAGCCAGTGTTAGACCAGTGTATTTAACACGACAGAACCCTTGCTAACAATTACAAAGTGGCCCCTCGGTATAACGAGAGTTCTCTGCAGTGATTGCTGCCTTCAACCTGCTTCCAAATTAGTTCCAACTGAACTTCATTTCCTAAATGTTGTCTTCCCAAACTCTGACTCAATTGGGAGCTGACCAGTCTGTATGCGATCCTTCAACTTTTCCCCTTGCTTTCTGACCCTTCTTGTCAGCATGTGTTAGTTTTACCCTTGATCCATTCGTCATATGGATAAGGTGCTCCATCAGCACTCCAGTCTTGACTTCCAGCTCTGAGATTTGCCATCCGTTTTATGTTCCATTGCTGAACACCTCGGTGTTCTGCCTCGATTATTGTGGCCTTTCTTCTGGCCATAATAACTCTCTCTTGTCAAAAAGGTTCACAACTATTCTCCAGTCCCTCATTCTGCTTTTGCTTTCAAGGTTGAATCCAACATCCCCTTCAAACAACATTTGATAACAACTTCTCCCTTCTCATGCTATGCATGGTTTTGGACCATTCCCACATTCCTTTTATTGTGGTTACGTCAAACCCTGCTTCTACATTCAACATTTAGTTATTCTTCCTGTTTTGTTGATTGGACAATTTTCCTGAATTGCTCGCAGTTATGTTCCTCCTTTGGGTTTGCCCACTGCTGTGACCTCAACTGCACCCTCAGACACCAGACAGTTTCTGCCTGTTTCAGAATGCCCATTTCGCAAGCTTTTGTGTTTTCCACATGACTGGTATTTGATCATTTGATTGAATCTGCAAGGAATTCCCGATAATGGCTCTTGTAAACTTCTTGTAAGCTTCCACGTGCTTTAGCTCCTCTGCTCACTCGAAGCCCCATGAGCCTTCAGCATTCTTCTAAATCCCTAATATTTATTTCCAGTGAGGCAACCTTGGTGTCCTCTGTTCAAATATGGCAGCCTTTAACATTAAGTGATTCAATCTCAATGTGTTGCTTCCAATCAGAATTGTGATTGTTTAATGTTTCAAGCTTGGTTTCCAAGGCAAGGGAGTTCAGGTTTCTTCCTGGACAAATCCTGTTTTTACTGAGCAATCTTATTTTTCATGAGCTTTGAATGACTCTTGTGGTAAATGATTAAGGCTGTCCTACATAAACGACATGGATCACACATCTTTCATGCGTTTCACTCGGAGACCAGTGGTTGTCACACCCATCACAAAACTGAAAGTCTCCATTGCGATGGGATTTCCTTGGGTCTCCTCAAGTTCCATTCCGCTTGTGCTTTTAAAAAATTTTTTGTCGGGCACTGTGGCACAGCGGTTAGCACCGTTGCCTCACAGCTCCAGGGTCCCGTGTTCAATTCCGGCCTCGGGTGACTGTCTGTGTGGAGTTTGCACGTTTCCCCGTGTCTGCGTGGGTTTCCTCCGGGTGCTCCGGTTTCCTCCCACAGTCCAAAGATGTGCAGGTTAGGTGGTTTGGCCATGATAAATTGTTACTTCATGTCCAAAAGATTAGGTGGGGCTACTGGGATGGGGTGGAGGTGTGGGGTTAAGTAGGGTGCTCTTTCCAAGGGCCGGTGCAATCTGGATGGGCTGAATGGCCTCCTTCTCCACTGTAAATTCTATGATTCTATAACTCTAGTCCCCCTTACTGCTGGCTGTGAATGTTGTCCTGTTTCTTATAGGTCCTGGCAGATTTCCCAGCCACTTCCACCTTTGGAATAGTGATGTTCTTTTTTCTTGACTTGACTTTGATGTATCTGGGCAGCTTCTTCTTTAGGCCTTCTTCTTCAGGGTGGCACGGTGACACAGTGTTTAGCAAATTGCTTCACAGCTCCAGGGTCCCAATTTCGATTCCCAGCTTGGGTCACTGTCTGTGCAGAGTCTGCACGTTCTCCCCGTGTCTGCGTGGGTTTCCTCCGGGTGCTCCGGTTTCTTCCCACAGTCTAAAGATGTGCCGGTTAGGTGGTTTGGCCACGCTAAATTGCCCTTAGTGTCCAAAAGGGTTAGATGGGGTTACTGGGTTACAGGGAGAGGGTGGAGGTGTGGGTTTAGGTAGGGTAATCTTTCCATGGGCCAGTGCAGATTTGATGGGCCGAATGGCCCCCTTTAGCACTGTAAATTCTATAATCTATGACCAGGGTCACAAGCTTTGAACTCATTTCCTACTTGCTGCATTTGTTGCCGTCAATGTCATCCACTGCGTCACCCTCTCTGGGGTTTCATTTACTGCCTCCTCTGAGTCTGCATTTGGCATTCCCTGAAGGACGTATTACCTCCCCTGAACCCAGTATTGCCTCTACCTCGAGGTCTTCACTTCCTTCTCTGAGGTCAGCTGTGTTAAGAAAGAGTTAATTTTCCCAGTGATTGAGTTACAATTGTGGTTTTAATTGTTTAATAGACCACACTGATTGTTTGGTAGTCTGCACATATACAATCGGGATGCAGGTGACACTGTGGGGTTGATGGAGAAATGATTGTTGGACACAATGGGTGGGCTTCTCCGACCCCCCCCCCCCCCCCCCCCCCCCCCCGGCCCGGTCAGAGAATCCCCGGGGGAGCGGCACGAATCCCGCCCCGCCACCCTGACTCCGGCTGCCGTATTCTCCAGAACCATTTTACGGGCGGGGGTTACGCCACGCCGGTCTGGGGCCATTTGCAGCTGCCCCCCCCCCCCGCCGAATCTCCAGACCCCGATGGGCCGAGCAGGCATCCATTTTTGGCCAGTCCTGCCGGCGTGGGTTACGCATGGTCCCACACGGCGGGACCTGGCAGGTAGGTTGGCGGGGGCGGTCCTCGGAGGGGGCACGGGGGGATCCAACCCTGCGGGGGTGCCCCCACGGTGGCCTGGCCCGCGATCGGGGACCACCGATCGGCAGGTGGGCCTGTGCCATGGGGGCACTCTTTTTCTTCCGCTGCCGCCACGGCCTCCACCAAGGCGGAGGTGGAAGAGACCCCCTCTACCGCGCATGCGCGGTGGTGACATCAGCGGCCGCTGAAGCTCCGGCGCATGCTCGGACTCACGCCGACCGGCGAAGGCCATTCGGCCAGTCCCGACTCCGGGTGGCATGGCGCCAAAAGCAGTTGGCGGAGCGGGAGCCACTCCGGCACGGACCTAGCCCCTAAAGGTGCGGAGAATTACACACCTTTGGGGAAGCCCGACGCCGGAGTGGTTGGCGCCTCTCCGCCACTCCGGGACCCCCCGCCCCGCCGGTCGGGGAGAATTTCACCCAAGGAGTTTGTTGATCACAAGGATCAGTGGCACAATGGTCACTGGCCTCGTTCCCCGGCCTTACACGGTTACATGACTCCCCGATGTCTTCTGCCCAGGAGGAGACTCCGCCCTCTGGGGTGATCACCGGCTCTTGGTCCCCATTGGTCCCCGGGAGCCAGGTGATCCTCCTCTGCGCAGTCTTAACCAATCAAGCACCTCAATCTACTACAGGTGCTTAATAAATGTAAGTTGTTCAGGGCAGCATGGTGACGCAGTGGTTAGCACTGCTGCCGACAGCGCTGAGGTCCCAGGTTCGATCCCGGCTCTGGGTCACTGTCCGTGTGGAGTTTGCACATTCTCCCCGTGTCTGCGTGGGTTTCACCCCCACAACCCAAAGATGTGCAGGGTAGGTGGATCGGCCCACGCTAAATTACCCCTTAACTGGAAAACAAAATAATAATTGGGTACTCTAAATTTGAAAAATATAAATAAGTTGTTGTTGTCTTCCCTTCAATCTGTGGACCTCCTCATTTCAGTCTCCGAACCTCCATCCCATTTGCTCAATGAGTATTTTCAAATGCGAGCACTCGCACCGCCGCTGCACAGCATTCCGAGTAATCCCGGGCGGGATTCTCCCATCCCACGGCAGAGTGTTCACGCCGTCGCATTTTACAATGGGGTGAACGGGCCGCTGCCAGGAGTAATTCTGGCCCCTACAGGGGGGCCAGCGCGGAGCTGGAGTGGTTCAGGCTGCTCCAGCTGCCGATCCCGGCGCGAACTGTGCGCCGCGGGATCCGCGCATGCGCAGTGGCCTCCTTCAACGTGCCGGCCCCGACGCAACATGGCGCAGGACTACAGGGGCCGGCGTGTAGGAAAGGAGGCCCCCAGCCAGAGAGGCCGGCCCGCAGATCGGTGGGCCGCGATCGTGGGCCAGGCCGCATCGGAGCCCCCACCCCCCCCCGCCCCCCGGGGTCGGAGCCCCCCTCCCCCCCTCACAGGCCGCCACCCGGCGCTTGCACGCAGAGTTCCCGCTGGCTGCGAGCAGCTGTGGACGGCGCCAGCGGGACTCAGCGTTTTAACTGTGGCCGCTCGGCCCATCCCGGGGTGAGAATCGGCGGACCGGCCGCATAGAGCGGCGCTGCACCAAACACACCGCCGCCAATGGCGCCGATTCTCCGCGCTGCTTCGGGGCGGCATAGCCCAGTTGCGGGGATTCTCCGGCCCGGCCCTGGGCTGAGAGAATCCCGCCCCTCATCTCCTCAGTAAAACATTGGCGGTGTCCAGCATTGTTATTTTTTTTTAATGAATTTAGATTACCCAATTCATGTTTTCCAATTATGGGCAATTTAGCGTGGCCAATCCACCTACCCTGCACTTTGGGTTGTGGGGGGGAGACCCACACAGACACGGGGAGAATGTGCAAACTCCACACGGACAGTGACCCAGAGCCGGGATCGAACCTGGGACCTCAGCGCTGTGAGGCAGCAGTGCTACCCACTGCGCCACCGTGCTGCCCCCATTGTTGATGTCAACAGCGGCGTTGAGTCCTTTCATTTACAAAGAGACGCGAAACACAAAACATTTCCCGTGGAGAAGATTAAAGGCATCAGAGCCATGTGGCTCTATGAAGAATTAAAAACTTTAATCCGCCTGAACTCACTGTCACTTGCGGAGATTTGAGAAATGTCAGCCTAATTAAATGGGAATCAATATTTCTTGTTTAAGAACATGGACTAAAAATGGGTTTAATTGTTCAGTTTTAATAGAATCACAGAATGAGTCGGTTCAGAGGGAGACGGATGTGTGGGCTCTCTTTGAGAGCAGAATTATTCAGCAATTTGAAATTGAATGATGTGCAGTTAGCTTCTCAAAGCCCATCCTCGGTAGGACTTGCTCAACACCCAATTCATGAACAATGCAGTTGATCGTCTCCAGATGGAGGAATTCCACCAGGGCTGCCAGTCAGTCCACAGCTGTAGGCGGTGCTGCCTATCGCCAGCCGAGCAGGATTCTCTGCCGTGCGATTAGAGAAGCCAAAGCCAGGTCGGAGGCCCCCTTGCCCATGTGTAGCTCTGGCCGTTCCGATACCCCGAAGATTGCCACTCTCGGGCACTGCTCCACCCTCACTCCCACAACCTCAGAGATTGCCTCGAACAAAGCTGTCCAGAACCTGACACGTCTGGGGCAAGGAGGATCAAGTACGCCATCCGAGGGTCAGAAGAAGGTTTCCACAAAGCGTGGGGGCAATTCGTCTGCCTGTTCCAAGACCTGTTTGAGGTCAACAGCGACTAGGGAAATAGGGAGAGACGGGGGAGAGCAGACACAAACACACAATACAGGGAGGTACAAAGGGAGAAGGGGAGAGGAAACGAGGAGGAAACCCAGGGAAGCATGGGGGGGGGGGGGGGAGGAGAGGGGGCAGGAAGCTCCCCCACAATTCCACAAGGAGGAAAAAAGACCAGGCGCTCAGCGATAGAATACCCAGGGCAGAAGAGGGGGATACCAAGAAGGGGATAGGGAGGAGGACAGGGAGAGGGGGAAGGGGAAACATATACCGAGAAAGATGTATGTAAATAAGAAACTGTATAAATTGTAAATATCGGACGCAAGAGTTTCATTCTGTAAAATTGAAAAATGGCAATAAAAACATTTTAAGAAACCAATGCAGGTGAGATGCTCCCTCTGTACGCCATCCCCCTTAGGGATTCCCCCCAGTCCCCACCTCCCACCCAACTCCCCCCCCACCTCACCCCAACCCCCCCACCCCTACCCCACCCCTACCCAACCACTAGTACACAGGGTGTTATGCCTTCTGTTCCCTTGAAGTTGGTAATCACAATGTTGCTCAAATGGAGCTTCAAGGTGTATTTCTTTCAGGTCTCTCTATGGGTGCTGGACTCCAGTGCAGCAGTAAAATATACTCCGCTACCATCCCAGACCATACCCCAACAGTGACTCGGATACTGGGCCGCAACTCCAATATTTTAGTTTATTTGTAAGACTGTGTGGAAAGAATGATCCGCCCCAGGTGTGATTGCATGAAAAAATAGGGTTTGATTATTTTTTAAACTAAACTTTATTGTAACTGCAATATTAAATGTTTTAGCTTCACAGAAAAGAACAGCTTACAATTTACACATGAAGCACTATTACTCAATTTCCCATTAAGCAAGAAAAGAAACATACAGCTGTCAGTCTATCTTACCGCGGGAGAATTGTGAACACAGCATCAGGCAGATCAGAAGGCAAATTCTCGCTCAGTGTCTCCACCAACTCCCTGCCTCTCTGACTTTCTGAGCTCCCCACAGCAATGACCTCACTTCCCAAGCTGGGAAACACATTGGACGGGATTTTCCGTCCCTGGACTTCTACGACAGTAAAGCTAGCGTCGCACCTGGACCGAATCAGTGACTGCAGAGGGGCTAGCAATGGCGCCACATGGAACACAATCGATTCCAGTGAAAAACGCTGCGGGATTCGCTGGGTCCGTGATTGACACTGGGGAGGCTGACAAGCTGCAGCCGCACATACACATTACCCTCCCCACACACACCATCCCAGCCAACAAGATGGTACTGGAGTGCGCCCATCCCGCTGATGGGTCAGCTGGGACCAGAGGGCACCAAGGGGGGACATCCATTCAGCCTGCGGAATAGAATCCCGACAGTGGAGAAGGAGGCCATTTGGCCCATCGGGTCTGCACTGACTCTCCGAAAGAGGACTTTCACTAAGCCCACTTCCCTATGCTATCCCTATTACCCCGGGCATTGATCATGGCCAATCCAGCCAAATATGCACATCTTTGGACTGTGGGAGGAAACCAGAGCAGCCAGAGGAAATCGACGCAGACAAGGGGAGAACGTGCAAACTCCGCACAGACAGTCGCCCAAGACCGGAATTGAACCCGAGTCCCTAGCGCTGTGAGGCAGCAGTGTTAACCACTGTGCCGCGTACATGGTGGCAAATGGTTAAGAAAGAAAGAACTTGCTTTCATATATTACCTTTCATGATTTGAGGACATCCCAAAGCACTTTCCAGCCAATTCAGTACTTTTGAATTGTGGGCACTCTACTAATGATGGCACACACCAAGATCCCTCATGTGATCATGCAATATCTGGTCAGAGTTAATGAGACAGGTGATGAAATGTTGAGAAGTTCCGGTCACCAAAAGATTAGCTTCTTGGTAGTTGGAGCTGAAACGATCAACATATCTGATGATGGATTAACATTGGACTGGGTCGCCCAGGAGAATTGTTCCACCCTTCTTCAAAATAGGACGATGGGATCAGAGAGGACAAACAGGGCCTTTGGCCATTGTCTCAATAGAAACGTGGTATCTCCAACAGCACGACACTCGCTCATTACTGCATTGGAGTGTGGTGATATGATTTGCATAGCTGTCTGCCATTGGTGCAGAACACCGGCTTACCATTGGCCCTGGTCGGTCATGTGCCTCTCGACCGATTGGTTGAGACCAAGCATGTGACAGCTCTCCGATTGGTCGAGAGGCTGAGTTAATCATGCCTCCACACCGAGGTATAAATAGTCGGAACGCCCGGCAGTCGTCCATTTTATTGTAGTCAACCGCAGGGCTAAGTTCTAGCTTATTAAAGCCTAACTTTTCTACAGCAACTCGCCTCTGGTGCAATTGATGGTTCATCAATTTAATAAGCTAGATTTTTGAAGATGGAGTTCCGGATCAAGCCCGAATGCCTCCGCATCAGCCCGCAAACTCAGAACTCTGCAGAACTTTTTCAACATTGGCTGGCATGTCTCGCTGGATACCTGGAGTCTGCAACCAGCCCCCCCACCATGGCACAGAAGCTTCACATCCTCCACTCCAGCGTGGGCACGGCGGCCTACGCGATAATCAAGGAGGAGAAAGATTACGATGCGGCCATGCTAAAGCTGAATGGACAATTCCTTAAACCAGTCAACAGAATATTCGCCCGACATCTGCTGGCTACCAGACCACAGCTCCCCGGTGAGTCATTAGATGATTTTTACCAGGCCCTCGCTGTCCTGGGAGGAATTGCTCCTGCCTCCAAGTTTCAGCTACGGAGCACATGGAACTGCTGATCAGAGACGCTTATGTGGCTGGGATGTAGTCCCCCGCTATCCGCCAGCGGATGTTGGAGAAAGACGACCTCAGCCTAACTGAGGCACGGACTCTCTCCACCTCCCTGGAGGTCGTCGATTTAAACGCCCGCGCCTATGTCCCCAGCCGTGCTGCACCATCCTGGGCCTCCTGGCACGCTTCCCCACCGCCATCCGCCGCTCCCGACCTCCCTCAGGCCTGCGCCGCGGGACGCCCCAACAAGTCCACGGGGCCCCGCTGCTACTTTTGCGGGTTCGCGAAACACCCTCGCCCGCGCTGCCCAACCCGCTCTGCCCTCTGTAAGAGCTGCGGGAAGAAGGGCCACTTCTCCACTGTCTGCCAGGCCAAAACGGTCGCTGCGGTTCCGAGCAGCGACCAGGGATCCCCACCTCCGGGCCCTTGCTGGCCCCTCCTGGGCTCCGCACAACTCACTCCCCCCAGCCCCCGGGCCCCCGCGCCTGGCCTACGTGCCTCTCTCTCTCCTCCGGGCCCTCCCGGTCCCCGCCTGGGCTCCGCACAACTCACTCCCCCCAGCCCCCGGGCCCCCGCGCCTGGCCTGCATGCCTCCCTCTCTCCTCCGGACCCTTCCGGGCCCCACCTGGGCACCGCACAACTCACTCCCCCCAGCCCCCGGGCCCCTGCGCCTGGCCTGCATGCCTCCCTCTCTCCTCCGGGCCCTTCCGGGCCCCTCCAGCGCACCGCGCTACTCTTCGCTCACCGCCCCCGGGCCCCTGCGCCTGGCCTGCGCGCCTCTCTGCTCCCGCTCCCGGCCGCTCCGATCAGCCCGCCGGCACCGCTAACCCCGTCCCCAGCAACCACGAGGGCCCCATGGGCGTCGCCATCTTGGGGCCCCTACTCCACGTGCGGGTCCTGGGCGCCACCATCTTGGGGCGCCGACCCCACGTGCGGGTCCTGGGCGCCGCCATCTTGGGGCGCCGACCCCACGTGCAGATCCTGGGCACCACCTTCCGGGACTGGCACGCAAGGTTCTTCCAGCATCTACTCGGACGACGATGACGAATACGGATTTTCTCCACGGCCCGCGGCCATTCAGCTCGACCAGTCACGTCCACGCACGCTCGCCAAGACGACAACGCTGATCGACATCAACGGCCACGAGATGGGCTGCCTGCTGAACTCCGGGAGCACGGAAAGCTTCGTTCACCCTGCCACGGTAAGACGCTGCGCGCTCCCTGTCCATCCTGTAAAACACAAAATCGGGTTGGCCTCAGGTTCGCACTCCGTCTGCATCACCGGCTGCTGCATCGCGGACATCACTGTCCAAGGGAAGGTTTTTTTAAATTATCAACTCCTTGTCCTCCCTGACCTTTGCGCACCGGCACTCCTAGGACTGGACTTCCAGTGCAACCTGCAGAGCTTGACCTTCCAATTCGGCGGCCCTATACCCCCCCTCACTGTCTGCAGCCTCGCGTCCCTCAAAGTGGACCCCCCCCTTGTTTGCTAATCTCACCCCCGATTGCAAACCCGTCGCGACACGGAGCAGACGGTACAGCGCCCAGGACGGGTCCTTCACCAGGTCCGAGGTCCAGAGGTTGCTGAAGGAAGGGGTCATCGAGGGCAGCAACAGTCCCTGGCGAGCCCAAGTGCTGGTGTTCTGGACTGGGGAGAAAAACCGGATGGTCATCGACTATAGCCTGACCATCAACCGGTTTACGCAACTGGACGCGTATCCCTCTCCCCCGTATTTCCACCATGGTAAACGATATCGCGAAATACAAAGTCTTCTCCACTGTGGACCTTAAGTCCGCTTACCACCAGCTCCCCCTCCGCGCGAGTGATCGCAAATACACCGCGTTTGAGGCAGATGGGCGCCTCTACCACTTCCTTAGGGTTCCATTTGGTGTCACAAATGGGGTCTCGGTCTTCCAACGGGAGATGGACCGAATGGTCGACAAGCATGGGTTACGGGCTACCTTCCCGTATCTCGATAATGTCACAATCTGCGGCCACGATCAGCAGGACCATGACACCAACCTCCAGAAATTCCTCCACACCGCAAAACTCCTTAACCTCACTTACAATAAGGATAAGTGCGTGTTTAGCACCAACCGTCTAGCCATCCTCGGCTACGTAGTGCATAACGGAGTGATAGGCCCCGACCCCGAACACATGTGCTCCCTGCTGGAACTCCCTCTCCCCAATACCCTCAAACCCCTCAAACGCTGCCTGGGTTTCTTCGCTTACTACGCCCAATGGGTTCCCAATGACGCTGACAAGGCCCGTCCCCTCATTCAGACCACGACCTTCCCGCCGTCGACAGAGGCCTGCCAGGCCTTTAGCCACATCAAAGCGGACATCGCAAAGGCCACGATACGTGCCATCGACGAGTCCCTCCCCTTCCAGGTCGAGAGCGACGCATCAGAAGTAGCTCTGGCGGCCACCCTGAACCAAGCGGGCAGACCCGTGGCCTTCTTCTCCAGAACCCTCCAGGCTTCCGAACTCCGCCACCCCTCTGTGGAAAAGGAAGTCCAGGCCATAGTCGAAGCTATGCAACATTGGAGGCACTATTTGGCCGGCAGGAAGTTTACCCTCCTCACAGACCAACGGTCAGTAGCCTTCATGTTTGATAATGCACAAAGGGGCAAAATTAAGAATGACAAGATCTTACGGTGGCGGATCGAGTTGTCCACGTACAACTATGAGATCTTGTATCGTCCTGGGAAGCTCAATGAGCCTCCTGATGCCCTGTCCCGCGGCACCTGCACCAGTGCGCAGATAGACCGCCTCCGCTCCCTCCACACGGACCTCTGACATCCAGGGGTGACCCGTCTCTACCATTTCATAAAGGCCCGCAACCTGCCTTTCTCCATCGCGGAAGTCAGGACAGTAACCCGTGACTGCCACATCTGCGCCGAGTGCAAACCGCACTTCTACCGCCCCGAGCGCGCACACCTGATCAAAGCATCCCGTCCCTTCGAACATCTCAGCATTGACTTCAAGGGGCCCCTTCCCTCTAACAACCGCAACATTTACTTCCTGGCGGTAATCGACGAATACTCCCGCTTCCCCTTCGCCATTCCCTGCCCTGACATGACCACATCGACCGTCATTAAGGCCCTCCTCTCCATCTTCTCCCTGTTCGGCTACCCCACGTACATACACAGCGATCGGGGGTCCTCCTTTATGAGCGACGAGCTGCATCAATTCCTGCTCAACAGGGACATTGCCTCTAGCAGGACGACCAGCTATAACCTCCGGGGTAACGGACAGGTTGAGCGGGAGAATGGTACCATCTGGAAGACCATACTACTGGCCCTCCGGTCCAGAGATCTCCCTATTTCCCGGTGGCAAGAGGTTATCCCCGATGCCCTACATTCTATCCGCTCACTCCTCTGTACCGCAACAAATCAGACACCTCATGAACGTCTTCTTGTCTTCACCAGGAAGTCGTCCTCCGGATCCCCTCTCCCGACGTGGCTGGCCGCCCCCGGACCCATCTTGCTCCGGAAGCATGTGCGGGTGCACAAGTCCGACCCGTTGGTGGAACAAGGCCAGTTACTCCACGCTAACCCGCAGTATGCGTATGTGGAGTACCCCGACGGTCGGCAGGACACGGTCTCCCTCCGGGACCTGGCACCCGCCGGCGTGCGGCCTTCCCCCCCTTCACCACAGACCCCCCCCTGTTTTTTTTCCCCCAGCGCCCCACTCAGGTCACCCCTTCCCCATCCATGGCGTCTCCACAGCCAGCTCGGATGACGGAGACTGTTCAAGGACCATCGCTCCCGGACTCCAGGACATCAGCGGAACCACCACCATCGGCTGAACAGACGTCTCCTACTCCACTGCGGCGGTCTGCCAGAACGTCATGGGCCACAAAAAGACTGATCGAATCGATTTAAATTACAACAGCTCCATGGACTTTGTTGGGACTTTGTGTAATATTGCTAATTGTCTGGGCCAGTGGGAAGCCAAAAATGTAATAAAAGAAAAGGAGAGAAATTTTTTGTTCTCCCGGCTGCTACTCATATCACCAGTTCTCTCCCCCCCCCCCCCGCCCCCGGCTCTCGTTGATACCCCCCCCCCCCCCCCCGGCTTCTTTCTCCGCAAGGGGTGAATGTGGTTAGATGATTTGCATAGCTGTCTGCCATTGGTGCTGAACACCGGCTTACCATTGGCCCTGGTTGGTCATGTGCCTCTCGACCGATTGGTTGAGACCAGTCATGTGACAGCTCTCCGATTGGTCGAGAGGCTGAGTTAACCATGCCTCCACACCGAGGTATAAATAGTCGGAACGCCCGGCGGTCGTCCATTTTATAGTAGTCAACTGCAGGGCTAAGTTCTAGCTTATTAAAGCCTAACTTTTGTATAGCAACTCATCTCTCGTGCAATTGATGGCTCATCATGGAGTATCCATCTGGATCTTGTGCTTGAGCCTTGGAGTGGGACTTGAACCCACGACCTTTCTGGATTAAAGTTGAAAGTGCTGCCAACTGAGACACAGCTGATGTTTGAAGATATAGTAAATCAGTCAGTACAGACCGTGTGTAGCAAAGCTTGGACCATAAACTCCTGTTAATGGAAGGGGCGATTGTGGGATTGAGGAGACACAGGGAAGGCAGACAGAGGGAGGAGAGATGGATGGAGAATAAGAAGATAGAGTGAAGGGGAGATGGATGAAGATGTAGACAGCGGGAGGGTATATGGGGGAGAGATGGAGGGAAGGGAAGATGGAGGAAGGGGCAGAAATGGAGCGAGGGGTAGAGATGGAGGGAATGGGAGAGATGAAGAGAGGCGTAGAGATGGAGAGTAGGATAGATGGAGGTTGGGAGGAGAGTTGGAGGGAGGGGGAGAGTTGGAGGGAGGGAGGGAGGGAGAGTTGGAGGGAGGGAGGGAGGGAGGGAGGAGGGAGAGTTGGAGGGAGGGAGGGGGGAGAGTTGGAGGGAGGAGT